>NC_069505.1:348649402-348949402 GCF_027579735.1 Bombina bombina | reverse complement strand
ATAACAGATAGAATAAAATCGAAGTCGAATAAGATAAAACAATAAAATATAGAGGTAATACAATAGTGCTTGAGCAATAATATACAATACTATATTATACAATAGCAGCAAAAGAAATGATTGTGGACAATCTTGTTGTGAATTCTCTGATGGAATTCTGAGATGAATTAAATGTGAGGAGGAAAAAGTTAAAAATGTGTGAAAAAAACTCCTCAAAATAAAGTGTGTGGGTGAAAAAACTTCAAACTGTGATCCAAAAAAATTCAAAATTTTTTTTTAAAAAATATAATCCAAAAATATATATATATATACTCCACAAAAGTGTAGTCTCATCCAAAATCGATACAAATGTTGAAAATAAGAGTGTCAGCAATGTCTCAATAGAAATTGGTGTATAAAAATTGGTGTATAAAAAGATATAATGTCAGTGTTCCATTATTCCTAAAGATCCTTATCCTCAAAAAAAGGTCTTCAATCCAATAGAAAATGAGTGCAAAAAAAAAAAATGAATACAAAAACAAAAATAAAAAATAAAAAACAGGGAACAATAACCTGTGGAGAGAGAAGAAAAAAATATAGTGTAGATTGTCCTAAATGTTCAGCAAATAATGAAATAAGGCTTACCAGTTCTGGTCAACGCGTTTCGGCCCGTGCTAGGCCTTTCTCAAGACTGGTTTTGGTATACTGGTGGCGGCCTTATATAGTTTGTTTAACCGGAAGTGATTTGTTGTTCAACAACAAATCACTTCCGGTTAAACAAACTATATAAGGCCGCCACCAGTATACCAAAACCAGTCTTGAGAAAGGCCTAGCACGGGCCGAAACGCGTTGACCAGAACTGGTAAGCCTTATTTCATTATTTGCTGAACATTTAGGACAATCTACACTATATTTTTTTCTTCTCTCTCCACAGGTTATTGTTCCCTGTTTTTTATTTTTTATTTTTGTTTTTGTATTCATTTTTTTTTTTTTTTTTGCACTCATTTTCTATTGGATTGAAGACCTTTTTTTGAGGATAAGGATCTTTAGGAATAATGGAACACTGACATTATATCTTTTTATACACCAATTTTTATACACCAATTTCTATTGAGACATTGCTGACACTCTTATTTTCAACATTTGTATCGATTTTGGATCAGACTACACTTTTGTGGAGTATATATATATATATTTTTTTGGATTATATTTTTTAAAAAACATTTTTTGAATTTTTTTGGATCACAGTTTGAAGTTTTTTCACCCACACACTTTATTTTGAGGAGTTTTTTTCACACATTTTTAACTTTTTCCTCCTCACATTTAATTCATCTCAGAATTCCATCAGAGAATTCACAACAAGATTGTCCACAATCATTTCTTTCGCTGCTATTGTATAATATAGTATTGTATATTATTGCTCAAGCACTATTGTATTACCTCTATATTTTATTGTTTTATCTTATTCGACTTCGATTTTATTCTATCTGTTATTTATCATGGATCCATGAAGCATTGTATATTTACTTGAAGCATTGTATGTATATTTGTTTTATCTGCAAAACATTTTTATTTATGTATTAAAACATTTTTAGACCACACCGGAGTTTAAATCATAATTAGATTTTACATTTTCATACACCTAGCCTCCTTAGGGTAGGCGCCTTGGGTTATACTTATGTACCCCTAATCTGCTGCCCCTAACCCCGCCGACCCCTGTATTACATTTATTAACCCCTAACCTGCCCCCCACAACGTTGCCGCCAGCTACTTAAAATAATTAACCCCTAATCTTCCGAACGCAAAGCGCCACCACCTACGTTATCCCTATGTACCCCTAATCTGCTGCCCTAACATCGCCGACCCCTATATTATATTTATTAACCCCTAATCTGCCCCCCTCAACGTCGCCGACACCTGCCTACACTTATTAACCCCTAATCTGCCGAGCGGACCGCACCGCTACTATAATAAAGTTATTAACCCCTAACCCGCCTCACTAACCCTATCATAAATAGTATTAACCCCTAATCTGCCCTCCCTAACATCGCCGACACCTAACTTCAATTATTAACCCCTAATCTGACGACCGGAGCTCATCGCTACTATAATAAATGGATTAACCCCTAAAGCTAAGTCTAACCCTAACACTAACACCCCCCTAAGTTAAATATAATTTAAATCTAACGAAATAAATTAACTCTTATTAAATAAATGATTCCTATTTAAAGCTAAATACTTACCTGTAAAATAAATCCTAATATAGCTACAATATAAATTATAATTATATTATAGCTATTTTAGGATTAATATTTATTTTACAGGCAACTTTGTAATTATTTTAACCAGGTACAATAGCTATTAAATAGTTAAGAACTATTTAATAGTTACCTAGTTAAAATAATAACAAATTTACCTGTAAAATAAATCCTAACCTAAGATATAATTAAACCTAACACTACCCTATCAATAAATTAATTAAATAAACTACCTACAATTACCTACAATTAACCTAACACTACACTATCAATAAATTAATTAAACACAATTCCTACAAATAAATACAATTAAATAAACTAGCTAAAGTACAAAAAATAAAAAAGAACTAAGTTACAAAAAATAAAAAAATATTTACAAACATAAGAAAAATATTACAACAATTTTAAACTAATTACACCTACTCTAAGCCCCCTAATAAAATAACAAAGCCCCCCAAAATAAAAAATTCCCTACCCTATTCTAAATTAAAAAAGTTAAAAGCTCTTTTACCTTACCAGCCCTGAACAGGGCCCTTTGCGGGGCATGCCCCAAGAATTTCAGCTCTTTTGCCTGTAAAAGAATAAATACAATACCCCCCCCCCAACATTACAACCCACCACCCACATACCCCTAATCTAACCCAACCCCCCCTTAAATAAGCCTAACACTAAGCCCCTGAAGATCTTCCTACCTTGTCTTCACCATCCAGGTTCACCGATCCGTCCTGAAGAGCTCCTCCGATGTCCTGATCCAAGCCCAAGCGGGGGGCTGAAGAGGTCCATGATCCGGTCAAAGTCTTCATCCAAGCGGGGCAGAAGAGGATCTTCCATCCGATTGAAGTCATCATCCAGGCGGCATCTTCTATGGTCTTCCATCCGGAGCGAAGCGGCAGGATCCTGAAGACCTCCAGCGCGGAACATCCATCCGGCCCGACGACTGAACGACGAATGACTGTTCCTTTAAGGGATGTCATCCAAGATGGCGTCCCTCGAATTCCGATTGGCTGATAGGATTCTATCAGCCAATCGGAATTAAGGTAGGAATTTTCTGATTGGCTGATGGAATCAGCCAATCAGAATCAAGTTCAATCCGATTGGCTGATCCAATCAGCCAATCAGATTGAGCTCGCATTCTATTGGCTGATCGGAACAGCCAATAGAATGCAAGCTCAATCTGATTGGCTGATAGAATGGGGTGCGTTAGGAGCTGAACGCTGCTTTTTTGCAGGTGTTAGGTTTTTTTTCAGCTCAAACAGCCCCATTGTTTCCTATGGGAGAATCGTGCACAAGCACGTTTTTGAGGCTGGCCGCGTCCGTAAGCAACTCTGGTATCGAGAGTTGCATTTGCGGTAAAAATGCTCTACGCACCTTTTTTGGAGCCTAACGCAGCATTTGTTTGAACTCTCGATACCAGAGTTAAATTTATGGTGCGGCCAGAAAAAAACCTGCGGAGCGTTAACAGCCCTTCTACCGCCAAACTCCAAATCTAGGCCTTAGTGTTTTGTTTTTTTTTGTAATTTAGTTTAGTTGATTTAATTGTAGATAATTGTAGGTAGTTAATTAATTTATTGATAGTGTAGTGTTAGGTTTAATTGTAACTTAGGTTAGGATTTATTTTACAGGTAATTTTGTATTTATTTTAACTAGGTAGCTATTAAATAGTTAATAACTATTTAATAGCTATTGTACCTAGTTAAAATAAATACAAAGTTGCCAGTAAAATAAATATAAATCCTAAAATAGCTACAATGTAATTATTATTTATATTGTAGCTATATTAGGGTTTATTTTACAGGTAAGTATTTAGCTTTAAATAGGACTAATTTATTTAATAAGATTTATTTTATTTCGTTAGATAAAAACATAATTTATGCTTACCTGATAAATTCCTTTCTCCTGTAGTGTAGTTAGTCCACGGGTCATCATTACTTATGGGATATTAACTCCTCCCCAACAGGAAGTGCAAGAGGATCACCCAAGCAGAGCTGCTATATAGCTCCTCCCCTCTACGTCACACCCAGTCATTCGACCAAGAACCAAACGAGAAAGGAGAAACTATAGGGTGCAGTGGTGACTGGAGTATAATTAAAAAATTTAGACCTGCCTTAAAAAACAGGGCGGGCCGTGGACTGACTACACTACAGGAGAAAGGAATTTATCAGGTAAGCATAAATTATGTTTTCTCCTGTTAAGTGTAGTCAGTCCACGGGTCATCATTACTTATGGGATACCAATACCAAAGCTAAGTACACGGATGACGGGAGGGACAGGCAGGATCTCTATACGGAAGGAACCACTGCCTGAAGAACCTTTCTCCCAAAAACAGCCTCCGAAGAAGCAAAAGTGTCAAATTTGGAAAATTTGGAAAAAGTATGAAGAGAAGACCAAGTTGCAGCCTTGCAAATCTGTTCAACAGAGGCCTCGTTCTTAAAGGCCCAAGTGGAAGCCACAGCTCTAGTAGAATGAGCTGTAATCCTTTCAGGAGGTTGCTGTCCAGCAGTCTCATAAGCTAAGCGTATTATGCTACGAAGCCAAAAGGATAGAGAGGTAGCCGATGCTTTTTGACCTCTCCTCTGTCCAGAATAAACGACAAACAGGGAAGAAGTTTGTCGAAAATCTTTAGTTGCCTGTAAATAAAATTTCAGGGCACGGACTACATCTAGATTGTGCAGAAGTCGTTCCTTCTTTGAAGAAGGGTTAGGACACAATGATGGAACAACAATCTCTTGATTGATATTCTTGTTAGTGACTACCTTAGGTAAGAACCCAGGTTTAGTACGCAGAACTACCTTATCTGAATGAAAAATCAGATATCAGAGAATCACAATGTAAGGCTGATAATTCAGAGACTCTACGAAACAGAACTTTCCAAGATAACAGCTTGATATCAATGGAGTGAAGGGGTTCAAACGGAACACCCTGTAAAACGTTAAGAACTAAGTTTAAGCTCCACGGCGGAGCAACAGATTTAAACACAGGCTTAATCCTGGCCAAAGCCTGACAAAAAGCCTGAACGTCTGGAACTTCTGACAGACGCTTGTGTAAAAGGATGGACAGAGCTGAGATCTGTCCCTTTAACGAACTAGCAGATAAACCCTTTTCTAAACCTTCTTGTAGAAAAGACAATATCCTAGGAATCCTAACCTTACTCCATGAGTAACCCTTGGATTCGCACCAGTGTAAGTATTTACGCCATATTTTATGGTAAATTTTCCTGGTAACAGGTTTCCTAGCCTGTATTAAGGTATCAATTACTGGCTCCGAAAATCCACGCTTTGATAAAATTAAGCGTTCAATTTCCATGCAGTCAGCTTCAGAGAAATTAGATTTTGATGTTTGAAAGGACCCTGAATTAGAAGGTCCTGTCTCAGAGGCAGAGACCAAGGTGGACAGGATGACATGTCCACTAGATCTGCATACCAGGTCCTGCGTGGCCACGCAGGCGCTATTAGAATCACTGATGCTTTCTCCTGTTTGATCCTGGCAATCAAACGAGGAAGCATCGGGAAGGGTGGAAACACATAAGCCATCCTGAAGGTCCAAGGTGCTGTCAAGGCATCTATCAGGACCGCTCCCGGGTCCCTGGACCTGGACCCGTAACGAGGAAGCTTGGCGTTCCGGCGAGACGCCATGAGATCCATATCTGGTTTGCCCCAACGACGAAGTATTTGGGCAAAGCCCTCCGGATGAAGTTCCCACTCCCCCGGATGAAAAGTCTGGTGACTTAGGAAATCCGCCTCCCAGTTGTCCACTCCTGGGATGTGGATCGCTGACAGGTGGCAAGAGTGAGACTCTGCCCAGCGAATTATCTTTGATACTTCCATCATCGCTAAGGAACTTCTTGTCCCTCCCTGATGGTTGATGTAAGCCACAGTCGTGATGTTGTCCGACTGAAACCTGATAAACCTCAGAGTTGCTAACTGAGGCCAAGCCAGAAGGGCATTGAGAACTGCTCTCAATTCCAGAATGTTTATTGGAAGGAGACTCTCCTCTTGAGTCCATGATCCCTGAGCCTTCAGGGAATTCCAGACAGCGCCCCAACCTAGAAGGCTGGCGTCTGTAGTTACAATTGTCCAGTCTGGCCTGCTGAAGGGCATACCCCTGGACAGATGTGGCCGAGAAAGCCACCATAGAAGAGAATCTCTGGTCTCCTGATCCAGATTCAGCGTAGGGGACAAATCTGAGTAATCCCCATTCCACTGACTTAGCATGCACAATTGCAGCGGTCTGAGGTGCAGGCGTGCAAAGGGAACTATGTCCATTGCCGCTACCATTAAGCCGATTACCTCCATGCATTGAGCCACTGACGGGTGTTGAATGGAATGAAGGGCACGGCAAGCATTTAGAAGCTTTGTTAACCTGTCCTCTGTCAGGTAAATTTTCATTTCTACAGAATCTATAAGAGTCCCCAAGAAGGGAACTCTTGTGAGTGGTAAGAGAGAACTCTTCTCCTCGTTTACTTTCCACCCATGTGATCTTAGAAATGCCAGTACTAACTCTGTATGAGACTTGGCAGTTTGAAAGCTTGACGCTTGTATCAGAATGTCGTCTAGGTACGGAGCTACCGAAATTCCTCGCGGTCTTAGTACCGCCAGAAGAGAGCCCAGAACCTTTGTAAAGATTCTTGGAGCCGTAGCCAACCCGAAGGGAAGAGCTACAAACTGGTAATGCTTGTCTAGGAAGGCAAACCTTAGATACCGGTAATGTTCTCAGTGAATCGGTATGTGAAGGTAAGCATCCTTTAAATCCACTGTGGTCATGTACTGACCTCTTTGGATCATGGGTAAGATTGTCCGAATAGTTTCCATCTTGAATGATGGAACTCTTAGGAATTTGTTTAGGATCTTTAAATCCAATATTGGTCTGAAGGTTCCCTCTTTTTTGGGAACCACAAACAGATTTGAGTAAAACCCTTGTCCGTGTTCCGACCGCGGAACTGGATGGATCACTCCCATTAGTAAAAGGTCTTGTACACAGCGTAGAAACGCCTCTTTCTTTATCTGGTTTGTTGACAACCTTGAAAGGTGAAATCTCCCTTGTGGAGGAGAAGCTTTGAAGTCCAGAAGATATCCCTGAGATATGATCTCCAACGCCCAGGGATCATGGACATCTCTTGCCCAAGCCTGGGCGAAGAGAGAGAGTCTGCCCCCCACTAGATCCGTTACCGGATCGGGGGCCCTCGCTTCATGCTGTCTTAGGGGCAGCAGCAGGCTTTCTGGCCTGCTTGCCCTTGTTCCAGGCCTGGTTAGGTTTCCAGCCTTGTCTGTAGCGAGCAACAGCTCCTTCCTGTTTTGGAGCAGAGGAAGTTGAAGCTGCTCCTGCCTTGAAATTACGAAAGGCACGAAAATTAGACTGTCTAGCCCTGGGTTTGGCTCTGTCTTGAGGCAGGGCATGGCCTTTACCTCCCGTAATATCAGCGATAATTTCTTTCAAACCGGGCCCGAATAAAGTCTGCCCCTTGAAAGGTATGTTAAGTAGTTTCGATTTAGAAGTTACATCAGCTGACCAGGATTTTAGCCACAGCGCTCTGCGTGCCTGAATGGCGAATCCGGAATTCTTAGCCGTAAGTTTAGTTAAATGTACTACGGCATCAGAAATAAATGAATTAGCTAGCTTAAGGGTTTTAAGCTTAAGTGAAATCTCATCTAATGTCGCTGAGTCAAGGGTCTCTTCCAGAGACTCAAACCAAAATGCTGCCGCAGCCGTGACAGGCGCAATGCATGCAAGGGGTTGTAATATAAAACCTTGTTGAACAAACATTTTCTTAAGGTAACCCTCTAACTTTTTATCCATTGGATCTGAAAAGGCACAGCTATCCTCCCCCGGGATAGTGGTACGCTTAGCTAAAGTAGAAACTGCTCCCTCCACCTTAGGGACCGTTTGCCATAAGTCCCGTGTGGTGGCGTCTATTGGAAACATTTTTCTGAATATAGGAGGGGGTGAGAAAGGCACACCGGGTCTGTCCCACTCCTTAGTAATAATTTCAGTAAGTCTCTTAGGTATAGGAAAAATGTCAGTACTCGTCGGTACCGCAAAATATTTATCCAACCTACACATTTTCTCTGGGATTGCAACTGTGTTACAATCATTCAGAGCCGCTAACACCTCCCCTAGCAATACACGGAGGTTTTCCAGCTTAAACTTAAAATTTGAAATGTCTGAATCCAATTTATTTGGATCAGATCCGTCACCCGCAGAATGAAGCTCTCCGTCCTCATGCTCTGCATATTGTGACGCAGTATCAGACATGGCCCTAGCATTATCAGTATACTCTGTTCTCATCCCAGAGTGATCTCGTTTACCTCTAAGTTCTGGCAATTTAGACAAAACTTCAGTCATAACATTAGCCATGTCTTGTAAAGTGATTTGTAATGGCCGCCCTGATGTACTTGGCGTTACAATATCACGCACCTCCTGAGCGGGAGATGCAGGTACTGACACGTGAGGCAAGTTAGTCGGCATAACTTCCCCCTCGTTGTCTGGTGAATGTTGCTTAACATGTACAGATTGACATTTATTTAAAGTAGCATCAATGCAATTAGTACATAAATTTCTATTGGGCTCCACCTTGGCTTTTAAACATATTGCACAAAGAGTTTCCTCTGTGTCAGACATGTTTAAACAAACTAGCAATTAGACTAGCAAGCTTGGAAATATTTTTCAACTAAATTTACAAGCAATATGAAAAATCGTTACTGTGCCTTTAAGAAGCACACAAAAAACTGACACAGTTGAATAAAAATGAACCGGATTAGTTATATAAACCAAATTTAGCAAAGGATTGCACACATTAGCAATGGATGATTAACCCTTAATATCAGAAAAAAACGTATAACAATTGACAATATAAGCGTTTTTATCACAGTCAAGCACAGTCTCACAGGTCTGCTGTGAGTGATTACCTCCCTCAAAACTAGTTTTGAAGACCCCTGAGCTCAGTGGAGACGTCCTGGATCATGCAGGGAGAAAAAGACAGACTGTGACTGAATTTCTGATGCGTAGTAAAAGCGCCAAAATAGGCCCCTCCCACTCACACTACAACAGTGAGGGAAGCTCAGTAAACTGTTTTAATTTAAAACAACGACAGCCATGTGGAAAATAAAGCCCAAAACAATTTTCACCAAGTACCTCAGATAATTAAACGATTTAACATGCCAGTAAACGTTTAAAATCTAATATATGAAATGTCATTAAAAAGCCTGCTGCTAGTCGCTCACACTGCAAGTTAGGCTAAAAGTTATATGCATACAGTATTTCCCCAGTGAAGTGCCATTCCCCAGAAATACTTAAGTGAAAACATATATACATGTCAGCCTGATACCAGTTGCTACTACTGCATTTAAGGCTGTACTTACATTATATCGGTATTAGCAGTATTTTCAAAGTCAATTCCATTCCTTAGAAAATAATATACTGCAACATACCTCTTTGCAGGTGAACCTGCCCGCTGTCCCCTGATCTGAAGTTACCTTACTCCTCAGAATGGCCGAGAACAGCAAACGGATCTTAGTTACGTCCGCTAAGATCATATACAAAAACTCAGGTAGATTCTTCTTCAAATTCTGCCTGAGAAGGAAACAACACACTCCGGTGTCGTTTAAAATAACAAACTTTTGATTGAAGATATAAAAAACTAAGTTTAATCACCACAGTCCTCTCACACATCCTATCTATTAGTTGGGTGCAAGAGAATGACTGGGTGTGACGTAGAGGGGAGGAGCTATATAGCAGCTCTGCTTGGGTGATCCTCTTGCACTTCCTGTTGGGGAGGAGTTAATATCCCATAAGTAATGATGACCCGTGGACTGACTACACTTAACAGGAGAAAATTATATTTAACTTAGGGGGGTGTTAGGGTTAGACTTAGCTTTAGGGGTTAATACATTTATTAGAGTAGCAGCAAGGTCCGGTCGGCAGATTAGGGGTTAATACTTGAAGTTAGGTGTCGGCGATATTAGGGAGGGCAGATTAGGGGTTAATACTATTTATTATAGGGTTTTTGAGGCGGGAGTGAGGCGGTTTAGGGGTTAATACATTTATAAGAGTGGCGGCGAGGTCCGGTCGGCAGATTAGGGGTTAATAAGTGTAGGTAGGTAGCGGCAACATTGGGGGGGCAGATTAGGGGGTAATAAATATACAGCAGGGGTCAGCAATAGCGGGGGCGGCAGATTAGGGGTTAATAAGTGTAAGGTTAGGGGTGTTTAGACTCGGGGTACATGTTAGGGTGTTAGGTGCAGACTTAGGAAGTGTTTCCCCATATGAAACAATGGGGCTGCGTTAGGAGCTGAACGCTGCTTTTTTGCAGGTGTTAGGTTTTTTTTCAGCTCAAACTGCCCCATTGTTTCCTATGGGGGAATCGCGCACGAGCACGTTTTTTTAAGCTGGCCGCGTCCGTAAGCAACGCTGGTATTTAGAGTTGCAGTGACGGTAAATATGCTCTACGCTCCCTTTTTGGAGCCTAACGCAGCCCTTCCGAGAACTCTAAGTACCAGCGTTGTTTAAAAGGTGCGGGGGAAAAAAGACACACGTAGCTAACGCACCCCTTCTAACGCAAAACTCTAAATCTAGGCGAATGTGAGTTGTGAACTTTATAAAATTTCAACCAAATAAGTGTTGGCTAATGTGCTGAGTTAACTCATTAGCATATGAGTGAATGGTGTTCCAACTGATTATAAGTTATAAAGGGAGGGATCTATTGTAAGAACAAAGTTTATATTTAAACAGAAATTTTTTTATTGTCATTCATCCCATATGGTCTGACACAATTGTGTAAATGTATCCATCTGCATTCCATGCGTAACAAGGTTTTTTCTATGTCACCACCTCTTATTCCTAGGTTGTCCTGTTGTTTTACTGCAAAACGTAAACCTGAATCATTACCATTGGTGCTGTGTAGGAAATGTTTTGCTACGCTGGTGATGGTTTTTCCTTTTTCAGATTCTTTTTTTTGCGTTGCGAACGTTTCTGCAATGTTCGAGTATACGCGTTCTGACCTGTCTGGTGGTCATGCCGACATAGTATAAATTGCATGGAAATTTAAGTACATATATCACACCAGTTGTTGAACAAGATAAATATGTGGATATGTAATGGATCTGGTCATATTTGTCCTTAATATTTTCCAGACATTGGTACAAGTATTGCATGTTGCACATGGGAACATTCCCTTTGCTTTGGCTTCTTTCCTGGGTTTGTGAACATAATGGCTTTTTACTAACATGTCATGCAGTTTTTTTGGTCTTTTGTAACCTATAGATACTCTTGGGCCTATTTGGCTGGAAAGGAGAGGGCCATTCTGTAAGATGTAAGATGGTAATATTAATTATTTTGTGCATTAGAGGATTGAAAGTTGTGATCAGTCTTGTAGTATTATCACTTTGTTTAGGTTTAGGTTGTAGGAGAGTTTCACGTTCAGTTTTTAATGCATATGTGCGTTCTCTTTTTATGGATCTATTACTATAACCTCGTTCATGAAGTCTGTTGGTCAAGTGAAAAGATTTCTGTTTAAATTTTTGCAAGTCAGAGCAATTACGTCTTAGATGAATGAACTCTCCTTTTGGGATAGCTTTAAGAGTATTCATGAGCACTGGTGTGATGGAGCAAGGTGTTTGTTGCAGTCTCTTTTCTGTAAATGTTTGTTGATACTGAACCATTTGGTTCTTTCAGTATTTTTAAATCCAAGAAATGCATTTGATTGTTGCTGAATTCATAAGTAAGTTTGATGTTTAAGTAATTAATGTTAATATCTCTCATAAATTCTTGGAGCAATTCCATAGACCCTTCCCATATGAAAAGTACATCATCAATGTATCTTATCCATAATGGGATGTGTTTGGAGTACTTGTCATTGGTGAACACTTCCTTGCTTTCCCACCTACCTAAAAATAAATTGGCGTAGGTAGGGGCACACGCAGTGCCCATTGCTGTCCCTTGAGTCTGTAAGTAAAACTGATCTTTGAAAGTAAACAAATTGAAATAGAGCACAAAATGTAACAATTTTAGAATGAAGACATCATGGTCTTTATTGTCTGTTTGATTGGTGGAAAGAAAATAAGATACTGCCTTTTCACCCAGATCATGTTATATGCTGGTATAGAGTGATTCTACATCAGCTGTGATTAGAAGTGCATTTTGTGTCAAGAATAAGTTATCAAGCTTTATCAGTACCTCCATAGTGTCTTTGACATAGGATGGCAGAGTATATAAATAAATATATAAAAAAACTCAATCATTTCCAGTACATACCGCAAACCCACTGCAGGGAACACTATTCTACATGCCCACTCAGCTCATCCACCTAATTTATTAAATTCCATTCCCAAAAGCCAATTCCTCAGTTTGAGAAGAAATACAAATGATGAGATTATATACATAAATCAATCTGAGGAATTAAAAGCGAGGCTTTTAAAGAGAGGCTATAAGGAGAAAATACTCAATCAAGCACAGGAGGAAGCAAAATACAGTCATACAGTCACCCGAAATCAAAATAGTTTGTTCACTAATGAATCTGTAGTTTTTAGCACGCCATACTCTATTCATTATGACAAAATCATCTCCATTTTGAAGAAACATTTAAAATGATTGCACAATGACCTACACTTGGCACCATACATTAGTAAATGCAGATCTGTTCCTAGGAAGCCAGACACCCTAGGCTCTAAATTGTCTCCAAGTATGGTCCAAACAAAAATAATCCAAAGTAATAGAACATGGCTGCATAAGAAGGGCAATTTCAAATGCAATAATTTCAACTGCATAGCCTGTCAATCAGTATTATTAGGCAATAGATTTACCTCTTCAGTCTTAATTTTTATGCTACATGCAGAACCAAATGGGTGGTTTATCTTATCACCTGCAATCTCTGTTGTTCACAGAGAGTCAGAGAACATGTAAGGGATGTCAAAAACTATAAGAAGGATTCTTCAATAGTTAAACATTTCAATGGTGAACACTTCACCAATATTTCTGATTTTGGAGTCCAGATTATAGAAATTGTTAATAGACACCCAAGAGGAGGTGACAGACACAAGTCCCTAACAAAACGTGAACTATTCTGGATTCTAAAATTGGGCACAAGATACCCCAATGGTATGAATTTAGAGTGGGACATATCCTATTTTACTGATTGTTTTTTTTTTTATGTATATATATATATATATATATATATATATATTTTTTTTTTTTTTTTCTAAAATAAATGTTACTAATTAAATTGTCAGTATATTTGATAAATTAACTATAGGTTTATGATTAGTTATTTTATGTATTATATCTCATTAAAAGTCAGAACATCTCATTACCCCCTTTAAAACATCCACATTTATATATCTGCTGTTTTTTTAAAAGGGAGGCTTTATTAAATTAATTCACTTATTTATCAATTATTTATACTTTAGTTCCCATTCTTTTCACTGTTTTCCCTTTAGGTCAAATATATGTACGCATGAGCTAAAATTTCCAGAACATATTTGGATTTTCGTATCATAAATTTTATTTAAAAATTATGTTTTTTATGTGTACTGTTGCTAATTCCACCTTTAGCCTGGGAGGGGGGTGTGACTGACTGGTGTCTGTTCTCTGGATGCCGCTTGGCTATAGCTCCCATCATAAGGTGGGGGTGAGTTCGCTTAGGTCATGTCCTATGATTAAGCACCAATAGAGGCATGAAACGCGTCAGGATAACTATTGTCCTGGACCCTTGTCCGTTTGTGGCATCTTTTCTGTATTTTTAATAATAAAGCAACTTATTTTTTTACCCCCTGAGTGTACCGGATTCTTTTTGTTTTTGTGATTCCCCTTGGTGGATTGGCTCCTTCCGTCTATCCGGTGCACCGCACTGCAACTTGCTGATTGTAGTCCTCACTCTCAGGCTTTACTCTATGGCGTGTCACTACCAGTCGCGGCAATACTCCGTGACGTCACACGCTAGAGCCTTCTCTCTTTGCCAGCACGGAACAGACAGCGCCTTCACACTCGCCTGCAGGGATTGGATTTCTGGTAATACCAGCATCACAGCATTACATTGGAACATCGTACCGGACAAGAGACGGCATAACAGGTTCAGTTTCAGTTTTCAATAACATTTTGTAAAAGCTTTTTTCAAATCGTTCTGGAACCGTTATTTACAATGAATGTTTATGTTTGCGTAAAAACAACCTTGTGATGTAAGTTAAAAACACCAGTCACCACTGGTCATAGTGTGTTTTTTCAATTGCCTCACCTAAAGAGACTACACTGAGATATATATATATATATATATATATATATATATATATATATATATATATATATATATATATATATATATATATACACAAATAAGCATTTTTGGACAGCCCACATACTTTGCAGTGCATTATAAGGGGATTAGGAGTTATGAGCAATTCTATCTTTTGCTCTACCCTCCTAAATAATTTATCTATTTGAGTTGCATATGATATTAAATATCTATTTGACATATACATACAGTATCTAAGATGCAGAACAAGCAGACTAGCTCAACAGGTTCTTATTTTGACCTAGAAAACAGGAAAGCTTGTTTTCATACCATATTTAATCAAAGTACCGATGCAGACCAGCCCCCTGATATCAAATTGAAATTTAACTCTTTGGAAAAATTATTAAGTACTGATCTCAGACTGATGTGGGACATAGTGACTTTTGAACATTATCTCGAGTCTAATAGAATTCCAAGAGGATTGCGATTGCGCAAATTTCCCACCTACCAAATAGAATATCAAGACTTGGTTGATGAATGGAATGATGCTTTGTCTAATTGTTCCACAACACTCATTAACATTTTAGTCAAAGAGAAACAAAGAAGAAGGGAGAAATTGAAAAGTCAAATTCATGCTGGCAAACTATCTCTTAAATTATTCAAAGGCAATGATGCTTATACCACACTAAAGGAACAGATGAAGGAACACATTAAAAAGTTAGAGACAGAACTGGCGGAGTTTAAGAAAAATAAATTTGACAGAGACAGAAAGGATTATGAGAGTAATAGGATTTACTTTTGGCCCCAGTATGGTAACAGAAGTTTCAGACGCCATACAGGCAAGGTTAACAAAAATCATCCTAAATCAATACTGAAAAACTAAAAGGCCAATAAAAAGTATCCTTCTCCTCCACTGATGTGGAATCCTCAGATCCAGAGACCACCTCACAAATGTCATCAGACAATGAAAATGGCTCCGCAGTACTGTCATCGGCTGAAAATTCAGGTGATGATCCAGTATCCCATCTACTTCACAAACAAGTGTCCCTTTAGGAGTACCTCCAGACGCCGGACGCGGCGGTCACAAAGGAGAAAAAAGAAGCTACAGGAGGACCAAGAAATAGCGAGTACAGGCATGAATATTGTTAACCTCTCTGATTACAATCTTACAATTGAAGATATGTTTCTTCTGTCCAGAGGGCTTGGTTTTGCACCAACCAATAAATTTTCAGTGTTTGACACTATCATTGATGTTAACAGGTTTGTTGGTAAATTAACTCTCAAGAAGTTCTTTGATTCAAACCATCCGTCCAATTCCCAAGATGACTCCAATCAAGTTAGTGTGGCCACAGATCCTGTTCCTGCTGTTGAAAAAATAACAGACTTTAGAGATTGCTGTGCTTTGGAGGTTATGAGGTTATGAGGGACCTTTCAGGGAGTGGGGACCTACCCAGTGGTCACTCAACTTCATTCGTCATTCCTCCTAAAATAAAGAATAAGGATTTTTATCCTATCCAGATTAGAGGGCCTTATATAAATGCCCTTCAAAGCAGTGTTGAAAGGGATTTATTAAAATTAGCTAGTGATGTAGACCAAAAAAATCCACACTTGTATAATAAAAGTAATTTGTCACGTAAAGAATTATCTGCCCTTAATCAATTAAAAGCAAATGATAATCTTGTTATTAGGAATGCGGATAAAGGTGGCTCAATTGTCCTCCTTAACAAGGTTGATTATGTTAGGGAAGCAGAAAGACAGCTATCGGACAATGTCACATATCGCTCCCTTACAGTTGATCCTACCATGAAATTCAAAAAAGATTTGGTCACATTATTGGAGGATGGAATAGCCTTGGGTATTATTAACAAAAGAGATGTGGAACTTTTAGTTCCCAATTCACCAATTATTCCAATCTTCCATCATGTGCCCAAAATACACAAAAATTTAACATCACCCCCGGGAAGGCCCATTGTCTCGGGCATAGGCTCTCTTTTAGAGCATGTGTCCATATTTAATCAAAGTACCGATGCAGACCAGCCCCCTGATATCAAATTGAAATTTAACTCTTTGGAAAAATTATTAAGTACTGATCTCAGACTGATGTGGGACATAGTGACTTTTGAACATTATCTCGAGTCTAATAGAATTCCAAGAGGATTGCGATTGCGCAAATTTCCCACCTACCAAATAGAATATCAAGACTTGGTTGATGAATGGAATGATGCTTTGTCTAATTGTTCCACAACACTCATTAACATTTTAGTCAAAGAGAAACAAAGAAGAAGGGAGAAATTGAAAAGTCAAATTCATGCTGGCAAACTATCTCTTAAATTATTCAAAGGCAATGATGCTTATACCACACTAAAGGAACAGATGAAGGAACACATTAAAAAGTTAGAGACAGAACTGGCGGAGTTTAAGAAAAATAAATTTGACAGAGACAGAAAGGATTATGAGAGTAATAGGATTTACTTTTGGCCCCAGTATGGTAACAGAAGTTTCAGACGCCATACAGGCAAGGTTAACAAAAATCATCCTAAATCAATACTGAAAAACTAAAAGGCCAATAAAAAGTATCCTTCTCCTCCACTGATGTGGAATCCTCAGATCCAGAGACCACCTCACAAATGTCATCAGACAATGAAAGTGGCTCCGCAGTACTGTCATCGGCTGAAAATTCAGGTGATGATCCAGTATCCCATCTACTTCACAAACAAGTGTCCCTTTAGGAGTACCTCCAGACGCCGGACGCGGCGGTCACAAAGGAGAAAAAAGAAGCTACAGGAGGACCAAGAAATAGCGAGTACAGGCATGAATATTGTTAACCTCTCTGATTACAATCTTACAATTGAAGATATGTTTCTTCTGTCCAGAGGGCTTGGTTTTGCACCAACCAATAAATTTTCAGTGTTTGACACTATCATTGATGTTAACAGGTTTGTTGGTAAATTAACTCTCAAGAAGTTCTTTGATTCAGACCATCCGTCCAATTCCCAAGATGACTCCAATCAAGTTAGTGTGGCCACAGATCCTGTTCCTGCTGTTGAAAAAATAACAGACTTTAGAGATTGCTGTGCTTTGGAGGTTATGAGGGACCTTTCAGGGAGTGGGGACCTACCCAGTGGTCACTCAACTTCATTCGTCATTCCTCCTAAAATAAAGAATAAGGATTTTTATCCTATCCAGATTAGAGGGCCTTATATAAATGCCCTTCAAAGCAGTGTTGAAAGGGATTTATTAAAATTAGCTAGTGATGTAGACCAAAAAAATCCACACTTGTATAATAAAAGTAATTTGTCACGTAAAGAATTATCTGCCCTTAATCAATTAAAAGCAAATGATAATCTTGTTATTAGGAATGCGGATAAAGGTGGCTCAATTGTCCTCCTTAACAAGGTTGATTATGTTAGGGAAGCAGAAAGACAGCTATCGGACAATGTCACATATCGCTCCCTTACAGTTGATCCTACCATGAAATTCAAAAAAGATTTGGTCACATTATTGGAGGATGGAATAGCCTTGGGTATTATTAACAAAAGAGATGTGGAACTTTTAGTTCCCAATTCACCAATTATTCCAATCTTCCATCATGTGCCCAAAATACACAAAAATTTAACATCACCCCCGGGAAGGCCCATTGTCTCGGGCATAGGCTCTCTTTTAGAGCATGTGTCCAAGTGGTTATCAACTTATACAGCTATCTTAGGGATTCAGCTCATCTCTTACAAAATTTGAGAAGCATCAAATGGCAAGAGTCTTATTGTTGGGCGGTTGTTGATATAGGGTCTCTCTATTCAAGAATTCCTCACCACTTGGGAATTAGAGCAATTAAGTGGTTTCTAGACAGAGACACAACATATGCTGAGGCAGAAAAATTGTTCATATGTGAATGTCTGGAGTTCCTACTAACCCACAATTATTTTTTGTTTAACCACACTTTCTATCTTCAAGTTTGTGGTACGGCTATGGGGGCAAAATTTGCCCCCTCTTATGCCAATTTGTTTGTTGGTTGGTGGGAACTCCATCACATATTCTCAGACAATTATAAATTCAGGGAGAACACCATTCTGTATAATCGTTTCATTGATGACATGATATTTATAATTGACACCTTAAACATTGCAGATTTTACATCTACCACTCTTTTGGATTATCTTAATGATAACAATGTGGAATTAAATTTCACTGGCGAAATAAACCCAGTCAAGGTTAACTTTTTGGATCTAACACTAAGAGGCGAAATACACAATAACTCAATCATTTCCAGTACATACCGCAAGCCCACTGCAGGGAACACTATTCTACATGCCCACTCAGCTCATCCACCTCATTTATTAAATTCCATTCCCAAAAGCCAATTCCTCAGATTGAGAAGAAATACAAATGATGAGATTATATACACACAGTCACTCGAAATCAAAATAGTTTGTTCACTAATGAATCTGTAGTTTTTAGCACGCCATACTCTATTCATTGTGACAAAATCATCTCCATTTTAAAGAAACATTTAAAATTATTGCACAATGACCTACACTTGGCACCATACATTAGTAAATGCAGATTTGTTTCTAGGAAGCCAGACACCCTAGGCTCTAAATTGTCTCCAAGTATGGTCCAAACAAAAATAATCCAAAGTAATAGAACATGGCTGCATAAGAAGGGCAATTTCAAATGCAATAATTTCAACTGCATAGCCTGTCAATCAGTATTATTAGGCAATAGATTTACCTCTTCAGTATATAACAGGTCCTTTGAAATAAATTTTTATGCTACATTCAGAACCAAATGGGTGGTTTATCTAATCACCTGCAATCTCTGTTGTTCACAGTATGTAGGTCAGACCTCCCGTGAGTTCCGTGATAGAGTCAGAGAACATGTAAGGGATGTCAAAAACTATAAGAAGGATTCTTCAATAGCTAAACATTTCAATGGTGAACACATCACCAATATTTCTGATTTTGGAGTCCAGATTGTAGAAATCGTTAATAGACACCCAAGAGGAGGTGACAGACACAGGTCCCTAACAAAACGTGAACTATTCTGGATTCTAAAATTGGGCACAAGATACCCCAATGGTATGAATTTAGAGTGAGACATATCCTATTTTACTGATTGATTTATATATATATATATATATATATATATATATATATATATATATATATATATATATATATATATATAAATATATTTTTTCTAAAATAAATGTTACTAATTAAATTGTCAGTATATTTGATAAATTAACTATAGGTTTATGATGAGTTATTTTATGTATTATATCTCATTAAAAGCCAGAACATCTCATTACCCCCTTTAAAACATCCACATTTATATATCTGCTGTTTTTTTAAAAGGGAGGCTTTATTAAATTCATTCACCTATTTATCAATTATTTATACTTTAGTTCCCATTCCTTTCACTGTTTTCCCTTTAGGTCAAATATATGTACGCATGAGCTAAAATTTCCAGAACATATTTGGATTTTCTTATCATAAATTTTATTTCAAAAAGGAAATTTATGCTTACCTGATAAATTGATTTCTTCTAAGATACGACGAGTCCACGATTCATCCTTTACTTGTGGGATATTATCCTCCTGCTAACAGGAAGTGGCAAAGAGCACCACAGCAGAGCTGTCTATATAGCTCCTCCCTTGACTCCACCCCCCAGTTATTCGACCAAAGGTATAGGAAGAAAAAGGAGAAACTAAAAGTTGCAGAGGTGACTGAAGTTTTAAACAAAAAAATATAATCTGTCTAAAATTGACAGGGAGGGCCGTGGACTCATCGTATCTTAGAAGAAATCAATTTATCAGGTAAGCATACATTTCCTTTTCTTCTACAAGATACGACGAGTCCACGGATTCATCCTTTACTTGTGGGATACAATACCAAAGCTACAGGACACTGATGAATCGGAGGGACAAGACAGATACCTAAACAGAAGGCACCACTGCTTGAAGAACGTTTCTCCCAAAAATAGCCTCAGAAGAAGCAAAAGTATCAAATTTGTAAAATTTGGAAAAGGTATGAAGGGAAGACCAAGTTGCAGCCTTACAAATCTGTTCAACAGAAGCATCGTTTTTAAAAGCCCAAGTGGAAGCCACAGTTCTAGTAGAATGAGCTGTAATTTTTTCAGGAGGCTGCTGTCCAGCAGTCTCGTATGCCAAACGGATGATGCTTTTCAGCCAAAAAGAAAGAGAGGTAGCCGTAGCTTTTTGACCTCTACGCTTTCCAGAATAGACAACAAATAGAGAAGATGTTTGACGGAAATCCTTGGTCGCTTGCAAGTAAAACTTCAAGGCACGAACCACGTCCAAGTTACGTAACAGACGCTCCTTCTTAGAAGAAGGATTAGGACACAGAGAAGGAACAACAATTTTCTGATTAATATTCTTATTTGAAACAACCGTAGGAAGGAATCCAGGTTTAGTGCGCAAAACCACCTTATCAGAATGGAATATAAGATAAGGCGAGTCACATTGTAACGCAGATAGCTCAGAAATTCTTCGAGCAGAAGAGATAGCAACTAAAAACAGAACTTTCCAAGATAGAAGTTTAATATCTATGGAATGCATGGGTTCAAACGGAACCCCTTGAAGAACTTTAAGAACTAAATTCAAACTCCATGGCGGAGCAATAGGTTTAAACACAGGCTTAATTCTAACCAAAGCCTGACAAAACGACTGAATGTCTGGGACATCTGCCAGACGCTTATGTAGTAAGATTGACAACCCAGAAATCTGTCCCTTTAAGGAACTAGCTGATACCCTCCATTGCCAATAAAAAGGAAAATGTTTGTCACAAAAAACGTTAATTTACCTCCCAACATATAATCGTTTGCCCACAAACATTATGTTATCAGTGTCAACCATTTTTTACAGCCCAACATACAGGTCCAGTAATACCCTTCTCTTTCACAATAGGATTACTGCTTACCCCTTCCCTCATGGGGATATTGTCAGCCAATTCTGAAATAACACAGTCTCTCCAGAAAAAAATGACTGAACATACCTCAATGCTTGTAGCATGAAAACCGTTCCTCACACTGAAGTTTCTTAAAGGGACCCTAAACACCTTCTGGTTTCTCATATTATGTTTTTTTTTTTATAAAATAGTTACTGATTTGCATCTTTATTGTGGTTTTCCTTTTTTTTATTACCCTTTTCATATTTATTTCTGTTTCAAATACTTACCTAAACCACCGCCTATTAAAAGTAATGATCGCTGCCATCTTGTAACGCACGCTACAGCTGATGCCTGTCACGTGATGTGCACACCCATTTCCACTACCGCAAATACAAAGAGAGCAGTCTCCACAGAATCTATGAGGCTTGTACTCAGCAACCTTGTGAACGAGCTTCATACATTCAGTGGAGCCGATGTTACTGAATGACAGCTGTGTTAGAGGACCGGCTTGTCAGAATTTACTTTCTCTGAAGATTTTTTGGACCGAATAGCTGTAAGAATCTAGGGGGAAAAGGGTAATTTGCAGCCACATAAAACTTATACTGCAGTGCTTGGCTGTCTCTGTCTGGTCGTTTATCCCTGTTGTGTACGGAACAGAAGACTACATTCTTTGGCTGACCTTTCCTTACCCCTAACAAAAGTCAAACAAAGCTTTCCCTACAGTATCTGCTCTGATCTAGGAACAGCAACAGCTTTGCATAGGGTCCATCAGCACAGGTTTGCATAGGAAAGCAAATAATTTATGGCTTGAACGGGAGCTTGGAGAGAAAGGTGAGGTGTAAGAAGGGCGGCACACAGCTTATTGTTTCAGACAGCAGACATGATTAGGACACAGCAGCTGCCTCACTGGGCTGTAACAGTGTGTTGGGCGACAGATCCCTACCCATCCCTCTTTCCCTTGCACCACAAGAATTAATTTTCCCTTCTCACCAGAGGAAAAATATTTTAAATGTGCACATAGGAATGAATAAATAGCATACATAAATTTAACTTGAAATAATAAATGTAATTGTATTAGCTATATAGCAATCAATAGCTGATGCTGCTTAAAAATCTATTATTGTGCAAAAAAAAAAAGCTAAAGATAATCCCTGCAAATGTTATAGCAGCAGAAGTTTTTTACTTATGCTGTGAGAGCAATGTCTATATGCGTGCACGTTCACAGCAATAAGCACAGATGTCCACCATGTCTGCACAGATTCGTCAGGGAGCAGGAACAAAGCACAAGTAAATGTAAAAAAAAAAAAAAATATGAACACCTATAATAAAAAAAAATGTGATTTGCATTTTAAAAACTAAAACAGCATTATGACTTAAAAAAACAACAAAAAACCCTAATGACAAGTGTTTAATGTCCCTTTAAGTACTCCTCAGCCATTCTGTGGGAACTACACTGGATCTTAGTAACAACTGCTAAGATCATCAGTCTCCAGGCAGAAATCTTCATCCATCTGCTGCCTGGGGAAAAATAGCACTCACTGGTACCATTTAAAATAAAAAAGTCTTGCTTGAAGAAAATAAAAACTAACATTTTATCACCTCTTTCACTTTACCCTTCCTATTACTTAGTATAGGCAAAGAGAATGGCTAGGGGGTGGAGTCAAGGGAGGAGCTATATAGACAGCTCTGTTGTGGTGCTCTTTGCCACTTCCTGTTAGCAGGAGGATAATATCCCACAAGTAAAGGATGAATCCGTGGACTCGTCGTATCTTGTAGAAGAAATTATGTTTTTTATGTGTACTGTTGCTAATTCCACCTTTAGCCTGGGAGGGGGGTGTGACTGACTGGTGTCTGTTCTCTGAACGCCGGTTGGCTATAGCTCCCTTCATAAGGTGGGGGTGAGTTCGCTCAGGTCATGTCCTATGATTAAGCGCCAATAGCGGCGGAAACGCGTCAGGATAACTATTGTCCTGGACCCTTGTCCGTTTGTGGCATCTTTTCTGTATTTTTAATAATAAAGCAACTTATTTTTTTCCCCCCTGAGTGCACCGGATTCTTTTTGTTTATATAAATATTCCCTCAAGCGGAAATCAATATACTGACTTGCTTTTTCAGTTAGCCCTTCTTAGAGGGGTTTCCTATAAGTTTTTTTTTATAACATTTGGTGATATTTAATTGCTTCATAATTTCTTCTAGATACATCTCTTTATGCCACAGGACCACATTGCCAACCTTATCTGACTGTTTAATTATGGTATCATCCCATGTTTGAATTTCCATTAGTGCTTTTTTTCCCCGTTTTACTCAAATTGTGAGTTGACCATTCTTTAGATATTTTGTCTATTTGCTGGCAAACTATTTGATTGAACACTGAAATTTCTGGTGATATATGATTGGGGGGCATATATTTGGATTTTGTTTTTAGATTGACCCACCAATTTCCCTGATTTGGTAGTTCTGGTTCTGTTTCTTGGAGTAATTCTTGTAAGTCATCATTTTGCTGCTTGATCGGATATAGTCCAATCCTCCCCATACTCTTTTTTAAGGTACAGTTTTTTCAAAAGTAATTTTCTCGTAAATATATTTACATCTTTGATTATCTCAAATTTATTGAGGGAGTTTGTAGGACAGAAGCTGAGTCCTCTGGATAGTAAATTAATGTGTTCACAATTCAAAATATGGGATGTTAGATTAATCACTTTTAAAGGGACAGTCAAGTCCAAAAAACCTTTCATTTTTCAAATAGGATATGTAATTTTAAACAACTTTCCAATTTACTTTTATCAACAATTGTGCTTTGTTCTCTTGGTATTCTAGCTGAAAGCAAACCTAGGAAGGCTCATATGATAATTTCTAAGCCCTTGAAGGCCGTCTCTTTTTTATTTGCTTTTCACAGCAGGGGAGAGCTAGCTCATGTAGGCCATATAGATAACATTGTGATAACGCCCGTGGCTAGTGGCAGACACTGCACTAATTGGCTAAAATGCAAGTCAATAGATAATAACTAAAAGTCATGTGATTAGGGGAGGTCAGAAGATGCTTAGATACAAGTTAGTCACATAAGTAAAAAGTGTATTAATATAACAGCGTTGGTTATGCAAAACTGGGGAATGGATAATAAAGGGATTATCTATCTTTTTAAACAACAAAAACTGTCCCTTTAAGTTCCCATCCTGAACTTGGAGAATGGGCTCGGCTGTCTCCTCCTGGTTTGTCTTGAGGGGGGCATGGGGTCTTTCCTTTTGTTTTGTAAGGAGCTTGTAAGGAGTTTTGTAATGAGTTTGAAGTTCCTTGTTTCTGGCGAGCCTTCAGGCTCGCCAGAGCCACCAGTTATGAAGCAGCGGTCTGGAATGTAGATCACAGATAGACAGCAGTTGTGAGTCTTCGCCCACTGAATAATCTTGGCTACCTCTATCATGGCCAAGGAACTCCGAGTTCCTCACTGATGGTTGATGTAAGCCACTGAAGTTATGTTGTCCGACTGGAACCTGATAAACGGGGCTGAAGAGCATTGAAGATTGACCTCAGCTCTAAAATGTTTATGGGGAGAACAGACTCCTCCCAAGTCCATGTCCCCTGAGCCTTTATAGAGCCCCAGACTGCTCCCCATCCCAACAGCTGGCGTCCGTTGTCACAATCACCCAGGTGGGTCTGCGGAAGCAGGTTCCCTGGGAGAGATGTTCCTGAGACAACCACCAAAGAAGAGAATCTCTTGTCACCTGATCCAGATATAATCGCGGAGACAGATCCCCATTCCATTGTCTGAGCATGCATAGCTGCAGAGGTCTGAGGTGGAACCGGGCAAACGGAATGATGTCCATGGCAGCTACCATCAGACTGATTACCTCCATACATTGAGCCACTGACGGCCGAGGAGAGGACTGAAGCACCAGACAAGAATTGAAGATCTTTGATTTTCTGACCTCTGTCAAATATTTTCATCGATAGGGAATCTATTATCGTTCCCAAGAACACTACCCTTGTAGCTGGAATTAATTAACTCTTTCCCAAATTCACCTTACATCCATGAGAATGCAGGAAGGATAACAACATCTCCATGTGGGAGTTCGCTTGCTGAAAGGATGGCGCGTGACCAGAATATCGTCCAGATAAGGCTCAATGCCCCGCAACCGGTGAACCACCAACAGGGATCCCAGGACTTAAGAAAAAATTCTGGGAGCTGTGGCAAGGCCGAATGGAAGAGCCACAAACTCGAAGTGTTTGTCTATAAATGCGAACCTCAGAAACTTGTGATAATCCCTGTGGATGGGAACATGCAGGTACGCATCTTTTAAATCTACTGTTGTCATAAATTGACCCTCTTGAACCAAGGTAAGAATGGAACAAACAGTTTCCATCTTGAAGGACGGTACTCCGAGGAACTTGTTTAGATTCTTGAGATCTAAAATTGGTCTGAAAGTTCCCTCTTTTTTGGGAACCACAAACAGATTGGGGTAAAATCCCAGACCCTGTTCCTGCATTGGAACAGTAATTATCGCTCCCAGGTCAGAAAGATCTTGAACACAGTGTAAGAACGCCTCTCTTTTTATCTGGTCTACAGATAAACTCGAGATCAGAAACCTGCCCATGGGAGGAAAAGTCTTGAACTCTAGTTTGCATCCCTGGGACACTATGTCCATTGCCCAGGGATTGTGAATGTCCCGAACTCAAGCCGATACGGGACTGGATATTGTGGGGGCAGACCGTTCATGCTGACTTTGAGTCAGTAGCGGGCTTCTTAGATTGCTTTCCCTTGTTCCATGACTGGTTGGATCTCCAGGAAGGCTTGGACTGTTCCTGCTTTGTAGAGGGAGAGGAAGGCATACCCTTGAAGTTTCGAAAGGAACGAAAATTACTCTGACGTCCCTTCTGCTTATTCCTCTTATCATGAGGGAGGAAATGACCCTTTCCTCCCATAATGTCGGAAATAATTTCAGCCAAGCCCGACCCAAACAAGGTCTTACCCTTGTAGAGAATCGCCAAAAGCTTTGACGACACATCCACATACCAGGATTTCAACCATAAAACTCTGCGGGCCAATATGGCAAACTCAGACATTTTTGCTCCTAGCTTAATAACCTGTAGGGAAGCATCCGTAATAAAAGAATTGGCCAACTTAAGGGCCTTGATCCTATCCTGGATCTCGTCAAGGGGAGTGTCTGTCTGAATAGAATCAGACAAAGCATCAAACCAGTATGCTGCCACACTAGTGACTGTAGCAATACACACCGCAGGTTGCCATTGAAAACCCTGGTGAACATAAATCTTTTTGAGTAATCCCTCCAACTTCTTATCCATAGGATCCTTAAAGGAGCAACTATCCTCTATGGGAATAGTGGTTCTCTTAGCTAAGGTGGAAATTGCCCCTTCCACCTTGGGGACCGTCTGCCAAGACTCCTTGATAGAGTCAGCAATAGGAAACATCTTTTTAAAGATAGGGGATGGAAAAAAAAGGAATACCCGGTCTCTCCCATTCCTTAACAATAATCTCTGTAGCCTGATCTGGTAAAGGGAAAACTTCCACCATGGAAGGTACATCAAAATACTTTTTTAGCTTGCTAGACTTCTTAGGATTAACAACAACTGTAGTGTCGGAGTCGTCCAAGGTAGCCAAAACCTCCTTAAGTAACAAACGGAGGTGTTCTAGCTTAAACCTGAAGGATACAACTTCAGCATCAGAAGAAGGCATTACACTGTCTGAATCTGAAATTTCACCCTCAGATGCTACCGAAGTATCTTCTTCCTCCGACTTCTGGGAGGAACATTTGGAATAGCCACTACTGCGTCAGACACCTTACTCACTGATTCTTTACATTTCCTCTTGCACTTTCCCTGCAGCATGGGAAAAGCAGACAGCGCATCAGATACTGCAGACGACATGAGGGTAGCGATGTCTTGCAACATAACTCCAGGCGGAGCTAGAGAGGAAACGCAGGGCACTGCATGTGTGGACGATAAAATTTGAGGAGAAGGCTGCGGCATATCTTGAACATTGTCAGTAGACTCCTGAACAGCATCCATCCTAGACAAAGTTGGCTAAGAATCAAAAAGTCTATCCCTGTATTTCAATGTTCTCTCAATACATGAGTAGCAGAAAGGGATTGGTGGTTCCACGTTAGCATCAAAACATAAAGTACAAGTAACAGCTTGCAAAGCCTCCTGTTCCATCTTTACCTAGAATTAAAAATAAAAGTACTTCATTTTTAATCAAAAGTTCACACAAAAAAAGTTACTGTCCCTTTAAATATAAAAAAGGAAAACTGCTTTATTTTTACAGCAAAACTATAAGAAAAATGTGTTCACAACCTAGACAGCGTCTACACCTCAGCTTAGCCTTGCTGAGGTGCCTACCTGACCTGCTGGAAAACTGGAGCCAATAGTTATCAGATGGATTCCGGAATCAATCCAGAGTGTTGCACCCAAGGTCCGTCGAGCGTAGCACACAATACTGGAACCAAAATAAAATTTCTCCCCTCCGGAGCACAGGAAGAGAAAGAGTGCGCAATAGAAAATTTTAGCGCGTCAGGTAGCCCCACCGATCATGGGCGTAACAGAACTAACCTCCCGGTAGGCATGATTACACTGAGGTAAAAACCACTGGGAGCAAGTAAAAACACACCACCTCTAAACTGAGCCTAGCTCCTCGTTCCCAGTGCCTGCACCACTGCCTTAAATAAGCCCCTTAACTTGCTAGAGGCCATATATTAGTTTCCCATTGAAATAAATATTAAAGTGCCATCTTTTTCCTGTATGCAGCTCAGAAAAATAAAAATAGCACTTACCTCAATGAATTCTGCCAGGCAGCAATGTAGCTCACTAGGTTTGAGAGGCATGCTCCCTTACATGGACCTGTGGATAAAAAGATAAAGACTGAGTAATCTTACTCAGGCTGTCAATATTAGGGCAGCATTAACTACATGGGAGGAGCAGTGAGGATTGTACCCCACAAGTTCCCATTGCTTAAAAGCCACCACTGCTCTACTGAAGAGACTGACATGGACTACGGCTACACCCCAGGAGAAAAGCAGGACAAACTTGCACTGCTGAAAAATAATAAAATCTTAATTGAAGAATCTTCGTCCAGACACCTAAACTTTACCACCTCCTTGCTCTTAGCGTAAGGCAAAGAGAATGACTGGGGTTGGAGGGAAGGGTTGGAGGGAAGGGAGGTGATAGTTAACAGATTTGCTGTGGTGCTCTTTGCCTCCTCCTGCTGGCCAGGGCATGATATTCCCAATAGTAATTAGATGATCTGTGGACTCACCGTGTCATTATAAAGAAATTAAAATGTTTCCAAGATAAGATCTAAAAAAACAAGAGCACATATATAGATGAGAAAAAGCTTTGACCACGTGCTCTTTGACCTTAATACAGATTCTTATTGAGTCAGATAAGGATGAAATTGAATTATTAGAAACACAAATTGAATCACAGAATGAAAGTTTACAAACACTTGAGCAAATGGAGAAATTCAACACAAATGGTCCTATTTATGAAAGGCCTGTCGGACATGATCCGACATTTGCGGATCATGTCCGACAGACCTCACTGAATACGGAGAGTATTCGATCGGGTTGAATTGCGGCAATGTCTGTCTGCCTCCTCAGAGCAGGCAGACAGGTTATGGAGCAGCATTATTTAGACCGCTGCTTCATAACTGGTGTTTCTGGCGAGCCTTCAGGACACGGAGCTTAATAGATATGCCCCAAAGTACAAACAATATCAAACAGAGTTGGACAAATTGGAAAATTAATGAATTTAAATTAAAAAAACCAAAGTTTTCAGAGAGATCAAGATGACTACCTTAATAAAAGAATGTACAGATGGCAACAAAGATATAGAAATCGTACAACACCAAATAACACCCAAAGAAATGTCAATCTTACCTCTGACAGTGAGTCTGAATTGTCTGATATGGAGACTGCATTTAACAATACAACAACAGACAATGCACCTACACCACGAGTTTATACTCAATCTCAAATATTAGCCATAAGTGATAATAATAATGCCACAGCCACTACAGTACCCTCCTCCTCTTTGTCTTTTTTAGGGCAGGCAACAGGCACAATAGGGGTAACCAACACGTTAACTTCCCAATCCAAACAAAACAAAAGGAAAGACCCCATGCCCCCCTCAAGACAAACCAGGAGGAGACAGCCGAGCCCATTCTCCAAGTTCAGGATGGGAACATAAAAATGATTAATCTAACATCCCATATTTTGAATTGTGAACACATTAATGTACTCTCCAGAGGACTCAGCTTCTGTCCTACAAACTCCCTCAATAAATTTGAGATAATCAAAGATGTAAATCTATTTATGAGAAAATTACTTTTGAAAAAACTGTACCTTAAAAAAGAGTATGGGGAGGATTGGACTATATCCGATTAAGCAGCATTAGATGACTTACAAGAATTACTCCAAGAAACAGAACCAGAACTAACAAATCAGGAAAATTGGAGGGTCAATCGAAAAACAAAATCCAAATATATGCCCCCCGAATCATATATCACCAGAAATTTATCAAATATCACCAGAAATTTCAGTGTTCAATCAAATAGTTTGCCAGCAAATAGACAAAATATCTAAAGAATGATCAATTTGAGTAAAAGGAAAAAAAAGGCACTAAAGGAAATTCAAACATGGGATGATACCATCATTAAACAGTTGGATAAGGGTGGCAATGTCCTGTGGCATAAAGAGATGTATCTAGAAGAAATTATGAAGCAATTAAATAACACCAAATGTTATAAAAAAACTTCTAGGAAATCCCTCTGAGAATTACTTAGAAATATACAAAAAGATTATCACTAATGCCTACAGAGACAACATTATCAGTGAAACTGAAAAAAAAGTTTTTGACACAACTTCATCCAAAAGTACCAACTCTATACTTGATCCCCGAAATACACAAGAATATTAAAAAACCTCCCGGCAGACCCATAGTGTCTGGCAATGAAGGGCTAACTGAAAAAGAAAGTCAGTATATTGATTTCGGCTTGACGGAATATTTATATACTCTGCCTCCTATGTCAAAAAACTATGGAGGTACTGAAAAAGCTTGATAACTTATTTTTGACACAAAATGCAGTTATAGTCACAGCTGATGTAGAATCACTCTATACCAGCATACAACATGATCTGGGTAAAAAGGCAGTATCTTATTTTCTTTCCACCAATCAGACAATAAAGACCATGATGTCTTCATTCTAAAATTGTTAAATTTTTTACTCCATTTCAATTTTTTTACTTTCAAAAATCAGTTTTACTTACAGACCTAATGGACAGCAATGGGCACTGTGTGTGCCCCTACCTACGCCAATTTATTTTTAGGGTGGTGGGAAATCAAGGAAGTGTTAACAGATGAAAATGATAAATACACCAAACACATTCCGTTATGGATAAGATACATCAATGATGTACTTTTCATATGGGAAGGGTCTGTGGAATTGCTCCAAGAATTTAAGAGAGATATTAACAATAATGACTTAAACATCAAACTCATTTATGAATACAGCAACAATCAAATTAATTTCTTGGATTTAAAAATAATGAAAGAACCAAATGGTAATGGTAAACAGGAATCTATTCACTTGACCAATAGACTTCAAGAATGAGGTTATAGTAAGAGATGCATAAAAAGAACACACACATATGCATTAAAAATTGAACGTGAAACTCTCCTACTAACAAAACCTAAACAAAGTGATAATACTACAAGACTGATCACAACTTACAATCCTCAAATGCACAAAATAATTAATATTGTTAATAATAACTGGCACATCTTACAGAATGACCCTCTCCTGTCCAGCCAAATAGGCCCAATAGTATCTAAAGGTTACAAAAGACAAAAAAACCTGCGTGACATGTTAGTAAAAAGCCATTATGTTCACAAACCCAGTAAAGAAGCCAAAGCAAAGGGAATGTTCCCATGTGGGACATGCAATGCTTGTACCAATATCTGGAAAAAAACCAAATTAAGGACAAATATGACCCGATCCATTACATATCCACATATTTATCATGTTCAACAACCAGTGTGATATATGTACTTAAATGTTCATGCAAATTATACTATGTTGGCTTGACCACCAGACAGGCCAGAACGCATATAATCGAACATTGCAGAAACATTTGCAACGCTAAAAAAGAACCTGAAAATGGAAAAACCATCACCAGCGTAGCAAAACATTTCCTACACAGACACAAAGGTAATGATTCAGGTTTACGTTTTGCAGTAAACCAATACGTCAACCTAGGAATAAGAGGTGGTGACATAGAAAAAACCTTGTTACGCATGGAATGCAGATGGATACATTTACTCATTTGTGTCAGACCATATGTCAAGAATGACAATAACAATTTTTCTGTTTACATATAAACTTTGTTCTTACAATAGATCCCTCCCTTTATAACTTATAATCAGTTGGAGCACCATTCACTCATATCCTAATGAGTTAACTCAGCACATTAGCCAACACTTATACGGTTGAAATGTTATGAAGTTCACAACTCACATTATCACTTATAGTCTGCTAGGTCAGGCTCTTATAAATTAGAAGGATCATATAGGTGATGTTATCCTTTTATTCTCAATTATTGTCACTTATTTTCTCACTAGTCTTTTCACTTGTATTATTTAGTCACAATATTCTATAGACATATTGATGACATAATATCGACTGTTTCATATCTGAAATTTTTGTACCACATAAAAATGTGTGCACATTTTTTCCACTTACCGAACACAATATTAAAATCTTAGATCTCTTCATACAGTCTTCGACATTTACTGTACCAAAGAGTCATCCAACTGAAAATTATATGGGAGTATATTAAATAACATTTAAATACTCCCCATTTGGTAACACCTGTGAGCAGGACCTGTTTCCTACTAATGAGTAATAATGTAGAAACATCACATAAATGAATCAAAGCTACAGATCAACAAACCAAAGTTAGTTTCACAGTGGTTTGAATTAGTTTCACAGTGATCATATGCCGTCACAGAAGAATACTTCAATCACTGCTACCCATGGTAACGCATTAACAAACCTATGATTGGCTACCAAACGATCATGTGATGCTAAAGAAGAACCCTGTAATCTGGGTTACTTTGACGACATATTAACAAACTTACGACTGGCCATCCAACGATCACGTGATATTGTAGAAGAACGCCATAACCAATACCTATTCATGTAACGTAGTAGCAAGCAGCAAATCAGGTTCTAGGGGAGGGAACTCCTTTATAATAAATAAGATCCACTGTCAGTCTCGCGTACCCCTCTGAGGAAGCGATAGTGAAACGCGACCGCGTTAGGGGACTCAGTTTGCTTTTAAACTTGCTCTCTACTGATAATTACTTTTGACCAAAACTCAGTTGCACTAGTTTAATCACTACATTACTGGCATATAGCCAGGGTAGTGAGTAGCGTTTCCACTATTAGTATAATTTTGTGTTATAGTGACTTACTATTTATATCTAAACAAACTTATTCTAAACAAACTTAATTGGGGCATTCTATACAGTGGTTTATAAATATCTTAAAAATACACTCTTATGGACAGTACAAATATTTATGAGAATCAAATTATACACATTTAATCTTCAATTTGGTTCAATATATCCATATTACTTAATCCTGCCATACTATTAAGTATTTATTCAAAGGCAGTGCTCTGCCAGCAAGTTCATACTATTACTAACTATTGAAGACTATGGACTTATATTAATACTGAACGCAGTTGTTTTGTGTTTTACTTTATAAAGCTGCGCTTTGCTTCTCCTAAGCATATAAAGCAATACCACCGTAAGAAAGGTTGCCATTGGGGCTAAGATTACAAATTTTTCGTATATAACGCTATTCTCCTATATACATCCCCACTATAACACTTTAGCAACACTAATCCTATTACTAGGATCAGTAGTGCAGTGTTTTTAATTTTGTTGGGCAGCAAACAGTGTATCTGTTCTCTTTTTTGCTGTCATTTTAGTAGCAAAAAACATAATTTATGCTTACCTGATAAATTCCTTTCTTCTGTTGTGTGATCAGTCCACGGGTCATTATTACTTCTGGGATATTATCTGCTCCCCTACAGGAAGTGCAAGAGGATTCACCCAGCAGAGTTGCTACATAGCTCCTCCCCTCTACGTCACCTCCAGTCATTCGACCAAAGACCAACGAGAAAGGAGAAGCCAAGGGTGTAGTGGTGACTGAATTATAATTTAAAAAATATTTACCTGCCTTAAAAAACAGGGCGGGCCGTGGACTGATCACACAACAGAAAAAAGGAATTTATCAGGTAAGCATAAATTATGTTTTCTTCTGTTATGTGTGATCAGTCCACGGGTCATCATTACTTCTGGGATACCAATACCAAAGCAAAAGTACACGGATGACGGGAGGGATAGGCAGGCTCATTATACAGAAGGAACCACTGCCTGAAGAACCTTTCTCCCAAAAATAGCCTCCGAAGAAGCAAAAGTGTCAAATTTGTAAAATTTGGAAAAAGTATGAAGCGAAGACCAAGTTGCAGCCTTGCAAATCTGTTCAACAGAGGCCTCATTCTTAAAGGCCCAAGTGGAAGCCACAGCTCTAGTGGAATGAGCTGTAATTCTTTCAGGAGGCTGCTGTCCAGCAGTCTCATAGGCTAAACGTATTATGCTACGAAGCCAAAAAGAGAGAGAGGTAGCAGAAGCTTTTTGACCTCTCCTCTGTCCAGAATAAACGACAAACAGGGAAGAAGTTTGGCGAAAATCTTTAGTTGCCTGCAAGTAGAACTTGAGGGCACGAACTACATCCAGATTGTGTAGAAGACGTTCCTTCTTTGAAGAAGGATTAGGACACAAGGATGGAACAACAATCTCTTGATTGATATTCCTGTTAGAGACAACCTTAGGTAAGAAACCAGGTTTAGTACGCAGAACTACCTTGTCTGAGTGAAAGATCAGATAAGGAGAATCACAATGTAGGGCTGATAACTCAGAGACTCTTCGAGCCGAGGAAATAGCCATTAAAAATAGAACTTTCCAAGATAACAATTTTATATCAATGGAATGAAGAGGTTCAAACGGAACACCCTGTAAAACGTTAAGAACTAAGTTTAAACTCCATGGCGGAGCAACAGTTTTAAACACAGGCTTGATCCTAGCTAAAGCCTGACAAAAGGCCTGGATGTCTGAATTTTCTGACAGACGCCTGTGTAACAAGATGGACAGAGCTGAGATCTGTCCCTTTAATGAGCTAGCCGATAAACCCTTTTCTAAACCTTCTTGTAGAAAAGACAATATCCTAGGAATCCTAACCTTACTCCAGGAGTAATCTTTGGATTCACACCAGTATAGGTATTTACGCCATATTTTATGGTAAATCTTTCTGGTAACAGGCTTCCTAGCCTGTATCAGGGTATCAATAACCGACTCAGAAAAACCACGTTTTGATAAAATCAAGCGTTCAATTTCCAAGCAGTCAGCTTCAGAGAAGTTAGACTTTGATGTTTGAATGGACCCTGAATCAGAAGGTCCTGTCTTAGAGGTAGAGACCAAGGCGGACAGGATGACATGTCCACTAGATCTGCATACCAAGTCCTGCGCGGCCATGCAGGCGCTATTAGAATCACTGATGCTCTCTCCTGTTTGATCTTGGCAATCAATCGAGGAAGCAGCGGGAAGGGTGGAAACACATAAGCCATCCTGAAGTTCCAAGGTGCTGTCAAAGCATCTATCAGAACCGCTCCCGGATCCCTGGATCTGGATCCGTAGCGAGGAAGTTTGGCGTTCTGGCGAGACGCCATGAGATCTATCTCTGGTTTGCCCCAACGTCGAAGTATTTGGGCAAAGACCTCCGGATGAAGTTCCCACTCCCCCGGATGAAGAGTCTGGCGACTCAAGAAATCCGCCTCCCAGTTCTCCACTCCCGGGATGTGGATTGCTGACAGGTGGCAAGAGTGAGACTCTGCCCAGCGAATTATCTTTGATACTTCTAACATTGCTAGGGAGCTTCTTGTCCCTCCCTGATGGTTGATGTAAGCTACAGTCGTGATGTTGTCCGACTGAAATCTGATGAACCCCCGAGTCTTTAACTGGGGCCAAGCTAGAAGGGCATTGAGAACTGCTCTCAATTCCAGAATGTTTATTGGCAGGAGACTTTCCTCCTGACTCCATTGTCCCTGAGCCTTCAGAGAATTCCAGACAGCGCCCCAACCTAGAAGGCTGGCGTCTGTTGTTACAATTGTCCAGTCCGGCCTGCTGAACGGCATCCCCCTGGACAGATGTGGCCGAGAAAGCCACCATAGAAGAGAGTTTCTGGTCTCTTGATCCAGATTCAGAGTGGGGGACAAATCTGAGTAATCCCCATTCCACTGACTCAGCATGCACAATTGCAGCGGTCTGAGATGTAGGCGTGCAAAGGGTACTATGTCCATTGCTGCTACCATTAAGCCGATCACCTCCATGCATTGAGCTACTGACGGGAGTTGAATGGAATGAAGGACACGGCATGCATTTAGAAGCTTTGTTAATCTGTCTTCTGTCAGATAAATCTTCATTTCTACAGAATCTATAAGAGTCCCCAAGAATGGAACTCTTGTGAGAGGCAAGAGAGAACTCTTCTTTTCGTTCACTTTCCATCCATGCGACCTTAGAAATGCCAGAACTAACTCTGTATGAGACTTGGCAGTTTGAAAGCTTGAAGCTTGTATCAGAATGTCGTCTAGGTACGGAGCTACCGAAATTCCTCGCGGTCTCAGAACCGCTAGAAGGGCACCCAGAACCTTTGTGAAGATTCTTGGAGCCGTAGCCAATCCGAATGGAAGGGCTACGAACTGGTAATGCCTGTCTAAGAAGGCAAACCTTAGATACCGGTAATGATCTTTGTGAATCGGTATGTGAAGGTAAGCATCCTTTAAATCCACTGTGGTCATGTACTGACCCTTTTGGATCATGGGTAAGATTGTCCGAATAGTTTCCATTTTGAACGATGGAACTCTTAGGAATTTGTTTAGGATCTTTAAATCCAAGATTGGCCTGAAAGTTCCCTCTTTTTTGGGAACCACAAACAGGTTTGAGTAAAACCCTTGTCCCTGTTCCGACCGCGGAACCGGATGGATCACTCCCATTAATAATAGATCTTGTACACAGCGTAGAAACGCGTCTTTCTTTATTTGGTTTGTTGACAACCTTGACAGATGAAATCTCCCTCTTGGGGGAGATAATCTGAAGTCTAGAAGGTATCCCTGAGATATGATCTCTAGCGCCCAGGGATCCTGGACATCTCTTGCCCAAGCCTGGGCGAAGAGAGAGAGTCTGCCCCCCACTAGATCCGGTCCCGGATCGGGGGCCCTCGGTTCATGCTGTCTTAGGGGCAGCAGCAGGTTTTCTGGCCTGCTTGCCCTTATTCCAGGACTGGTTAGGTTTCCAGCCTTGTCTGTAACGAGCAACAGCTCCTTCCTGTTTTGGTGCAGTGGAAGTTGATGCTGCACCTGCTTTGAAATTCCGAAAGGGACGAAAATTAGACTGTCTAGCCTTAGCTTTGGCTTTGTCTTGAGGTAGAGCGTGGCCCTTACCTCCTGTAATGTCAGCGATAATTTCTTTCAAACCGGGCCCAAATAAAGTTTGCCCCTTGAAAGGTATATTAAGTAATTTGGACTTAGAAGTTACATCAGCCGACCAGGATTTCAGCCACAGCGCCCTACGTGCCTGAATGGCGAATCCTGAATTCTTAGCCGTAAGTTTGGTTAAATGTACTACGGCCTCCGAAATGAATGAATTAGCTAGTTTAAGGACTCTAAGCCTGTCCGTAATGTCGTCCAGCGTAGCGGAACTAAGGTTCTCTTCTAGAGACTCAATCCAAAATGCTGCCGCAGCCGTAATCGGCGCGATGCATGCAAGGGGTTGCAATATAAAACCTTGTTGAACAAACATTTTCTTAAGGTAACCCTCTAATTTTTTATCCATAGGATCTGAAAAAGCACAGCTATCTTCCACCGGGATAGTGGTGCGCTTAGCTAAAGTAGAAACTGCTCCCTCCACCTTAGGGACCGTTTGCCATAAGTCCCGTGTGGTGGCGTCTATTGGAAACATCTTTCTAAATATAGGAGGGGGTGAGAACGGCACACCGGGTCTATCCCACTCCTTAGTAACAATTTCAGTTAATCTCTTAGGTATAGGAAAAACGTCAGTACTCGCCGGTACCGCAAAGTATTTATCCAACCTACACATTTTCTCTGGTATTGCAACAGTGTTACAATCGTTAAGAGCCGCTAAGACCTCCCCTAGTAATACACGGAGGTTTTCCAATTTAAATTTAAAATTTGAAATATCTGAAACCAATCTGCTTGGATCAGAACCGTCACCTACAGAATGAAGCTCTCCGTCCTCATGCTCTGCAAGCTGTGACGCAGTATCAGACATGGCCCTAGAATTATCAGCGCACTCTGTTCTCACCCCAGAGTGATCACGCTTGCCTCTTAGTTCTGGTAACTTAGCCAAAACTTCAGTCATAACAGTAGCCATATCTTGTAATGTTATCTGAAATGGCTGCCCAGATGTACTAGGCGCCATAATATCACGCACCTCCCGGGCGGGAGACGCAGGTACTGACACGTGAGGCGAGTTAGACGGCATAACTCTCCCCTCGCTGTTTGGTGAAATTTGTTCAATTTGTACAGATTGGCTTTTATTTAAAGTAGCATCAATACAGTTAGTACATAAATTTCTATTGGGCTCCACCTTGGCATTGGAACAAATGACACAGGTATCTTCCTCTGAATCAGACATGTTTAACACACTAGCAATAAACATGCAACTTGGTTACAATCTTATTTAACAAAAACGTACTGTGCCTCAAAGAAGCACTAAACGATTAAATGACAGTTGAAATAATGAACTGAAAAACAGTTATAGCATCACTCTTTAAAAACAACACAACTTGTTAGCAAAGGTTTGTTCCCATTAGTAAAGTAACACTAATTAAATTTTAAACATAAAAATCACAGAGCAACGTTTTAAAACACAGTCACTACATAAGTCTCACAGCTCTGCTGAGAGAATCTTCCTCCCTTCAAAAGAAGTTTGAAGACCCCTGAGTTCTGTTAGAGATGAACCGGATCATGCAGAAAATACAAGAGTAACTGACTGGAAATTTTTGATGCGTAGCAAAGAGCGCCAAAAACGGCCCCTCCCCCTCACACACAGCAGTGAGAGAGAAACGAAACTGTCATAATCAAAACAAGCAAACTGCCAAGTGGAAAAATAATGCCCAAATATTTATTCACTCAGTACCTCAGAAATGCAAACGATTCTACATTCCAGCAAAAACGTTTAACATGAATTAAATACCTATTAAAAGGTTTAATGTACTTTTACAGAGTAATTCCGGTGAAATACCATCCCCAGAATACTGAAGTGTAGAGTATACATACATGTCATTATAACGGTATGGCAGGATTTTCTCATCAATTCCATTCAGAAAATAAAAACTGCTACATACCTCAATGCAGATTCAACTGCCCGCTGTCCCCTGATCTGAAGCTTTTACCTCCCTCAGATGGCCGAGAAACAGCAATATGATCTTAACTACTCCGGTTAAAATCATAAGAAAAAACTCTGGTAGATTCTTCTTCAAACTCTGCCAGAGAAGTAATAACACGCTCCGGTGCTATTGTAAAATAACAAACTTTTGATTGAAGTTATAAAAACTAAGTATAATCACCATAGTCCTCTCACACCTCCTATCTAGTCTTTGGGTGCAAGAGAATGACTGGGGGTGACGTAGAGGGGAGGAGCTATGTAGCAACTCTGCTGGGTGAATCCTCTTGCACTTCCTGTAGGGGAGCAGATAATATCCCAGAAGTAATGATGACCCGTGGACTGATCACACATAACAGAAGAAATAAAGGTTACATTTTAATAACATACTCAATAATTCTGCTATCTATAGCATAGTGTGCTCAGAGGCATTTCCTTCTATCTCACCCTGCTTTAGGGGTGTGTTTGTATTTAATATAATTGCTATTTATGCCTATGCACAACTATTTGTTTTAGCCTATAGCAAATTTTCAGACAAGGCTCACCAGTAGTTATTACATAAATTCCAGAATTCCAGCTATTTTTTCTCTTTTATAAGGCATAGATTACAATCTGGAAATAGGTAGATAGATGATAGATAGATAGATAGATAGATAGATAGATAGATAGATAGATAGATAGATAGATAGAAAGATAGATAGATAATACTGTATAGTTTTGCTATGATGTATATTAATGCTTAATTAAATAAAAAATATTCAAAGATGTATAATAATCAGATTCATAAACAATACGACTCAACATAAAAATATATATATATATATATATTTACTCAAAAATAAAATACAAATAATAGTATAAAATTATTTAAATTTGATGGCTAAAATTATTTGAAAGTCAGAAGACAACTGCTAAACAATGTAGCTTAGTTGTCTCCAAGCCTGATAACCTAAGACTCCCTAAGGACACATTCAGGAACCTCTTATGCAAGATATAGAAGGAAATACCAGCTGGAAAGTTCATAAAATCTTAGGAAAGGACAATTTATTTTAGACTAAGACTGACAGAATAAAATTTACTATACTATGTGCATTAGTAAAACTTAGCAGAATCTATCTATCTATTTATCTATCTATCGATCTATCTATCGATCTATCTATTGATCTATTTATCTATCTATTGATCTATCTATCTATCTATCTATCTATCTACTGAATTTTATTTTAAACTTGGAAGCCAGCCCAAACATTTTGAAGCCATCATTTATTTGGTTCCCATCATATTTTTTTCATACATCACATCCAGGTCTTTTCCTTTTTTACAAGTTAAAAAATGTATTTTGCGCAGGCTGTAACCCGAATAGTGCAAAAACCCTAACTTAAATTATTGTGTGTGCATGCATGTATTCCCCCATAGAAATCAATGGAGAAAAAAAGTGGAAAATAACCCTAACACTCGACTATCGCGCAAACAACAATGGAGAAAAAAAATTGTTGGAAAAAAACCCCATAACGCATACCACATAGCATATTAGCATTAGCAAATGTCAAATATTTATAGTAAATATATAGTTAAAATGTAAAAAAAGGTAAATTAATGTGAAATATTTACAGTAAATACACAGTATTAACCTTTATTAAATATAAATATTGCATAAATATGTTTTATCATTTTTTGCCAAAAGACCAATGGCACTACTTATAGTTTCAAAACTGCCTATGATTCACCCCTGATTATGAATATAGTGAAACATCTCCTATATACTGGGTCTTGGTGCTAGTGTATTGAAAACAATTTTTTATTACAGGTAGAGTAAGGAGAACTTACTAGCTAAAGAATACACGTCTTAGCACTCTAGGCTGTTTTAATGTAATTTGTACAATGTATAATTCACCTCTTATTTCGTGGGTGAAATATTACTAGTGGAAAAAATAAAATTTAACTTTTATTAACTTAGTTAAAATAGGATTGAAATTAAAACCACACTTAAGTTGTCTTCTGTAGTTGAATAACTCTCTCATAAAGATATTGTGTACTTCTATTCTTGCCTTTCTTAATTTATAGAGAAATAAATTGTGTTAAGGTAAGTAATTTGTGAATCTCTGGATTATAAAAATCCAATTAAAGAGTCACCCTCTAAAAGCTCTTCTAATCTTACTTGTTCAGAGCTTTTATCATAATAAATTATTAGTTTGGGGGTATTGATTCTTACTTTGATATGGCCCAGTTTGTAGTAATACTGACTCAAAGTATCGTTAAGGATCACAGAGGCAAATATTCTTGGAGATTTGAATTAGTTAATCCTTTAAAGTTAATGATTAATCTGACTAATAACTGTTAGAATACAGGTGTCCTTTACTTCTAATGTCTGCAAGTTAACTTTGGATTTTCCAATGTTGAAAATGCAATGGATTATACCCATAACACTAATTGTGTCATTCTTTCACACATGTTATGAAAATCTCATGTGTTAGAAATATTGGAATATTTGCTGGATGTCTTAACAACAGTTTATCTCTATAGATTGTATCTGTAAAGTTAAACCCATTTTTTTAGGAGTAATAATACACTTAGGAGTTTGGGTGGTAAAAGTTTCTTCTGTTATATCAGTTATGTTGTGAATACTCGGTTAGTTATAATATAAGTATCAACTTGGTAAATCTCCTATATGTTTGTGTTGGTAATGTGTATAGTCAAATGACAAGTGAGTAAACAATTGTAAATTTCCAAGCGTGCGATTGCACTAGCTTCGTTATGGCACTTAAAGTCACACCTAATTACTATACAGTATCACGTTAGATTGCAAGTGGTTATTCATAATGATGTTGATTGGTTGACTTAAAATGACTACGTGGTGCCGATACTGCTTATTATAATCTGTAAAGTACAACGTGTTTACACATCAATAGGAGTACAAGTTGCAATGCACAGTTTAGCCACAGTGTTTTCTTCCTGTTATTCTATGTTATAGCAGGTAATATAAAACTGTAATTCTTGCAACTCTCATTAATATTTACACTTGTATCATTGGTTATATGCTTTAATAGCAGTTATACCTAACATAACAAACTGAAACTTATATCCTTGGTTGCGTGCTTTAGTAGCAACTGTATGCAACATAACAGACTGAAACAAAATTATATTCTTGAGACTGCTTCTCTTTATTCAGTGCTGTTCCGCTGCTTTGTCAGTATGCACACAAAGAGTAAGACATAAATAAGAACCACCCTTTTAATCACTCCACAGTTATCGTATTTTTGCCGGTGGCTAACAGGCAGCCTGCATGCCTTTAGCGTGTTAAACGCTGTAAATAATGGCACAGAGGAGGCTAGAATAGAACAATGTTAAACCCATTAATCAGATAGTTGACTACAGTAAAATGAAGTCAGCTTAAGGCTTTAGCTAAAAACACAGGAGCTCCTAGGACTCCTCACCATTTCCCTAACTCTCCTGACATGTTTCGCTGTGGACCGGCTTTCTCAAAGGATGTCGCGCAGCGGGAAATTCGGCTTTTTATGGCATGCTGAATCACGCCCACTAGTGATGTCACTCGTGATGGAAACAGTTGATTGGTTCTTAGAATTGAACCACACCTCCATAGGGAGTATCTATCATTTCAAAGGTGTAAGTTAGATTAACCCCCAATTCGTAAATTATATACTAGTGTTGACTTTAAAAATCACAGTATGCTGATTTGTTTCACTTTGGGTTTATAAAGTGATACCGATATTTTTTTGCATCTGCATGATTATTGAGTAACGTGCCTTCATTTATTCTTGTGTATAATGCCTTTATCAGTTCACTGAACTTATTGTTATCACTTCTTGTTTAGATTTCAGAGATCAGTGTGTTGTACAACCTCCTTGAAGAATGCTCTGATGAGTCGCTTATCATAACGTTAGTTTATAAATATGCAGTATTATCGCATGAGATTAAGGCTACTGACTAGTCTTGCCATTTCTGTCTACCTACCGACAAAACCTTTGTAAGTTGACATAAACTACAAAGAGAGGAACCAATATAGTGTTAACTCCGAATCTTATATACAGCACCTTTCTGTCCTTGGTTCTTCATATATGATTTTGACATCAATTACTCTTATATGTAAAATGATTCTGTGATCTTAATATATACAATTTCATATGTTTTATATCAATTTTTCTTCCAATTTTAAGTTTTCCATCCTATTTTTTATTGTCTCTGACTAACCTTGTCAGCTCTGAAATTCAATTTTGTGTTGCTATTAGCTAAGACATCCTCCTTTTTTATCGGTATTTAGATCTAATGTTTTTAAGTGATAAAATACTAATGTGTATAAAGGAAAATTTGTTGGTTATCCTTAACGAATTGAGGTGACACTGTATACGGATCCTTCGTGAATTAATAAATGGGATCAATAAGTGCAACTAGTTGTGTGTGTTGTGTCAATGTGTGCTTTTTAATGTAGATGCTTGTATGCTAGTTAGGCATGTGAGTGATACTAAAAATGTATCTTTCAAACTTACAGGGTACACAAACCTTGCTATTAACGGTGACAATGTAAATTAACAATGATAACAAATCTATGTGAAAGATATGTGCAAAAGTGATACTTGTGTGACTCTAGTGATATGAATTAATATAACATATAATATTGATCTTAGCAGATAATGGAGGAGTTTTATTCTATTAATATCACTACCTTATCTTGTAAAGTAGTGAAAGATATTCTAATTTATTAGTGGGTTGTAAATATTTGTATGGTTTTAATTTCAATCCTATTTTAACTAAGTTAATAAAAGTTAAATTTTATTTTTTCCACTAGTAATATTTCACCCACGAAATAAGAGGTGAATTATACATTGTACAAATTACATTAAAACAGCCTAGAGTGCTAAGACGTGTATTCTTTAGCTAGTAAGTTCTCCTTACTATACCTGTAATAAAAAAAATGTTCAATACACTAGCACCAAGACCCAGAATATAGGAGATATTTCCCTATATTCATAATCAGGGGTGATTCATAGGCAAGTAGTGCCATTGGTCTTTTGGCAAAAATTGTACTAATACGCCTTTAATTAGGCTTTCTACCAATAGAGCACACTATCATTGATACAAAATCATAATACACCTTGTTGTATATTTCGGTACAGTGAATAATTTGAAATAATGTCCTCTAAATGGGAACAGGATAGATTAAGCAGACACAACAAGAGAGAGGCAGATCTCAATGATGTATTTAAAAATCCTTCCATCATATCAGGTAACATGCAAGATAAAATGAACACAACCTTCAGAGAACTCCATAAGTCAATGTATAAACAAGACAAAGTATGGTGTAATCATCATTTTTTTGAGAAATATATAGAACTAAAATTGATTCCAAGGGGGCTTAGAATTCAATTATTTCCATCATTTGAATTCAGAGATCCCAACCACAGTAGAGAATGGGAAGATGCCTTGTCTGAATGTTCGGAAAAGCTAATGAAAATACTAATTAAACATGATAAAGCCAAATATGAGAGACTTGAAGAGCAGGTTCAGGAACTAAATACTAAACTAACTGAATTTGAAACACTTGCTAATTTTGAGCAATCATATAAACAATACCAAAACGAACTAGATAAGTACGAACAGGAAATTAAACAAACTAAACAAGCAAAATTGAACAGAGACAAATCTGATTATGCGGATCACAAGGTATACAAATGGAAAAAACGGTTTAATCAGAACCCTAATAGCAGACAACCCAAAGTTAACATTATACAAAGTGATATTTCAGATACTGAGGCAGAACAATCTGATACATTAGATTCAGAAACTGAAACTGAAGCACAAACTTCAGAGAGCCACATGAGAATTACACGAGGAAAGAGAAAAGATTTTTTAGGGTCAGGTGCCTCTTCAACAGGAGACATACCAGAAGAGGCAGGGGGCAAACTAAAACGATCAAACAAAAGTAAATCGCAAAACAAATCCAACAACAAAAAAGGCTTGAAACCTTATCAGAGACCCCCAAGAGCCCCAAGTCCATTCTCATAGATAAAACTGAATCAATGAGAATAATTCATTTATCTCAAAAATTATCAGAAGAACACAAAAGTGTACTATCTAAAGGGATGTCTTTTTGTCCGACACCCAATTTAGATAAATTCGAGATTATTAAAGATATTAATTTATTCATCAGAAAATTTGCCCTACGTAGACTATACAATCAAAGATGTAATGCAACAACAAATATATCTCCCAATGCGGATTGGACGAATGAAGAACTAAATACTTTAGAAACTTTGGAGAATCTGCTACAAGATAATGAACAGCTGAATACACAATCAGAAGAGGTAGAAACGAAGAACAAATGGAGAAATAAAATCATAACTAAATCAACATTTATGCCCAAAACAAATCAATGTCCACAACTACAAGTTTTCAGTGACATTGTATGTGAGCAAGTCTTACAATTATCAGAACAAAACTCACAATACAATCTGAATAAAAAAGAATACTTGGAATTGAAAGATCTTGAAATCCTGGAAGGATGTGATAATAAAAAATGCAGATAAAGGTGGCAATATTGTCATATGGCCATTAAATATGTACACAAAAGAAACAGATAAACAACTCAAAGATACCAACTGCTATCAACAACTGGGGTATAATCCATCCAAAGAATTTCTAAGTCATTACATAACATTAATAGATAAGGCCAGATTTGATAACATAATAACAACCAAAGAGTTTCAATTTCTAAAGGTTACAAATCCTACAATAGCCACCTTTTATCTAATACCCAAAATCCACAAAGACACCAGACAACCCCCAGGATGCCCGATCGTGTCTGGCATTATCAGCCTGACCGAAAAGGCAAGCAAATATGTTGATTATAGACTAAGAGGCTACCTGTCACAAATGTCTTCATATGTACAAGATACGACCAATGTGTTACTCCAATTAGAGAACTTACATCTCTCTGCAGACACCTGGCTGGTAACAGCAGACGTCGAGTCGTTATACACCTGTATAGCTCATGACCTCGGCATTGCAGCTGTGAAATGGTTCCTTAAAATGGACTCAGAAGAGGATCCCTTACATGATGATTTTATAATTCAATTACTGCAATTCGTGCTAAGTCATAATTTCTTTACCTTTAAGAACGGCTTTTATTTACAAAAACCAGGAACAGCAATAGGTACAGCCTGTGCTCCCACCTATGCAAACCTGTTTCTAGGGTGGTGGGAGCACACGGTTGTGTTCTCGGACACTAATTCCTACTATTTGAGTAAAGTCCCTTTCTGGATCCGCTACACTGACGAAGTGCTCTTCCTTTGGGAAGGCACCAAACCAGAACTGGAGGAATTCCTTTTGCTACTCAATTCCAATCAGTTAAATATAAAACTGACATATGAGGCGAACCTTAAAGTAATATACTTTCTGGATTTAAAAATCAGAAAAACACCAACAGGACATTTAATCATGGATGTTTATCGCAAAAAAACAGCAACAAATAGTCTGTTACACAGCTCAAGTGCACATGCACCGAGTACCATTAAGGCACTCCCCACAGGAGAATTCCTACGCTGAGACGGAACTGCTCATTAGACTCCGATTACCAAGCAAGAGCTAAAGAACTATCTACAAGACTCTTAGCAAGGGGCTACAGTAAAAGGTCCATAAAAAAAGGCAGAACATCATGCTAGATCAACTGCCAGAAAGGAACTACTTCGGAAAAAAGTCAAAACACAGCAAGATGAAATACGATTCATCTCTAACTTTAACCCCAAAAGCACACAAGTATTAAAAATACTTCAGAACAACTGGCATATTCTGAAATCGGACCCAATTCTATCAAAAGTACTAGGAGACAAAGTACAAACAGGATACAGAAGAACAAGGAATCTCAAAGATCTGATTAGTCCAAGTCATTTGAGGGGTCAAAGAACTATTGGAGCAATATCCAAAGGGTCACACAAATGTGGGACATATAGTACTTGCAACTACATGATGAAAAAACATGACATTCATGATCGGTTTAATAAAACCCACAAAATCCAGGAATATATCAACTGTCATACAGAAGGTGTTATTTATGCATTAACCTGTAAATGTAATTTAACATATGTAGGTATGACTACAAGAAAGATCCGTACAAGGTTACAGGAACATTTGAGGAATATTAAAAACGCCTCTAAAGATCAAGAAGCAGGGAAACAACTAACCTCTGTAGCCCGGCATTTTTATAGGAAACACAATTCAAAACAATCAGAACTAAAATGCTACGGTATCCAGAAGATTACAATGAGAATTCAAGGAGGTGACATTGAAACACGACTTCTACAAGCAGAAAGTAGATGGATCTTTTTATTAAATACAGTACAACCTTTTGGCCTTAATGAACAAAATAGCTTTTCTGCTTTTCTCTAAGAAACAAATACAATACAGTTGAGTGGCTTTAATGAACAAAATAACTGCTCTGCCTTTCTCTAAGAAACACACATTATATGACCATTGAAAGATGAGCATGTATTAATTCATCAGGTCTTAAATCGATAGCAACATCATTCCAATATACATCCAGCATGATGAATGTATTGAGTATAAGGCCTTCAACTGTCATATTTAAATTATGAACTGAATATTTCTTTTTTTCACTTAATAAAATAAGTAACTTGATATGAGTCAAAAAAGAAAGTTGAGTGACCTTAATGAACAGAATTACTGCTCTGCCTTTCTCTAAGTATTAATTCATCATGTCTTAAATTGATAGCAACACCATTCCAATACACATCCAGCATGATGAATGTAATGAGAATAAGGCCTTTAACTGTCACATTTGAATTAATGAACTGAATACTTCCTGGTTTTTACTCAATAAAAGAAGTAACTTGATATGAGTCATAAAAGAAAGTTGAGTGGCCTTAATGAACAAAATTACTGCTCTGCTTTTCTCTAAGAAACATACATTAAATGACCATTGAAAGATGAGCATGTAGTAATTTATCAGGTCTAAAATTGATAGCAACATAATGGCAATATACATACACCATGATGAATTTTATGAGAATACGGCCTTTAACTGTCAGATTTGAATTAATGAACTGAATACTTCTTGTTTTCACTTAATAAAATAAGTAACTTCATATGAGTCATAAAAGAGAGTAATTATTACCCCATACAAATATTTACAACCCACTAATACATTAGAATATCTTTCACTACTTTACAAGATAAGGTAGTGATATAAATAGAATAAAACTCCTCCATTATCTGCAAAGATCAATATTATATGTTAAATTAATTCATATCACTAGAGTCACACAAGTATCACTTTTGCACATATCTTTCACATAGATTTTTTATCATTGTTAATTTACATTGTCACCGTCAATAGCAAGGTTTGTGTACCCTGTAAGTTTGAAAGATAAATTTGTAGTATCACTCACATGCCTAACTAGCATACAAGCATCTACATTAAAAAGCACACATTGACACAACACACACAACTAGTTGCACTTATTGATCCCATTTATTAATTCACGAAGGATCCGTATACAGTGTCACCTCAATTCGTTAAGGATAACCAACAAATTTTCCTTTATACACATTAGTATTTTATCACTTAAAAACATTAGATCTAAATACCGATAAAAAAGGAGGACGTCTTAGCTAATAGCAACACAAAACTGAATTTCAGAGCTAACAAGGTTAGTCAGAGACAATAAAAAATAGGATGGAAAACTTAAAATTGGAAGAAAAATTGATATAAAACATATGAAATTGTATATATTAAGATCACAGAATCATTTTACATATAAGAGTAATTGATGTCAAAATCATATATGAAGAACCAAGGACAGAAAGGTGCTGTATATAAGATTCGGAGTTAACACTATATTGGTTCCTCTCTTTGTAGTTTATGTCAACTTACAAAGGTTTTGTCGGTAGGTAGACAGAAATGGTAAGACTAGTCAGTAGCCTTAATCTCATGCGATAATACTGCATATTTATAAACTAACGTTATGATAAGCGACTCATCAGAGCATTCTTTAAGGAGGTTGTACAACACACTGATCTCTGAAATCTAAACAAGAAGTGATAACAATAAGTTCAGTGAACTGATAAAGGCATTATACACAAGAATAAATGAAGGCACGTTACTCAATAATCATGCAGATGCAAAAAAATATCGGTATCACTTTATAAACTCAAAGTGAAATAAATCAGCATACTGTGATTTTTAAAGTCAACACTAGTATACAATTTACGAATTGGGGGTTAATCTAACTTACACCTTTGAAATGATAGATACTCCCTATGGAGGTGTGGTTCAATTCTAAGAACCAATCAACTGTTTCCATCACGAGTGACATCACTAGTGGGCGTGATTCAGCACACCATAAAAAGCCAAAATTCCCGCGGTGCAACATCCTTTGAGAAAGCCGGTCCACGGCGAAACATGTCAGGAGAGTTAGGGAAATGGTGAGGAGTCCTAGGAGCTCCTGTGTTTTTAGCTAAAGCCTTAAGCTGACTTCATTTTACTGTAGTCAACTATCTGATTAATGGGTTTAACATTGTTCTATTCTAGCCTCCTCTGTGCCATTATTTACAGCGTTTAACACGCTAAGGCATGCAGGTTGCCTGTTAGCCACTGGCAAAAATACGATAACTGTGGAGTGATTAAAAGGGTGGTTCTTATTTATGTCTTACTCTTTGTGTGCATACTGACAAAGCAGCGGAACAGCACTGAATAAAGAGAAGCAGTCTCAAGAATATAATTTTGTTTCAGTCTGTTATGTTGCATACAGTTGCTACTAAAGCACGCAACCAAGGATATAAGTTTCAGTTTGTTATGTTAGGTATAACTGCTATTAAAGCATATAACCAATGATACAAGTGTAAATATTAATGAGAGTTGCAAGAATTACAGTTTTATATTACCTGCTATAACATAGAATAACAGGAAGAAAACACTGTGGCTAAACTGTGCATTGCAACTTGTACTCCTATTGATGTGTAAACACGTTGTACTTTACAGATTATAATAAGCAGTATCGGCACCACGTAGTCATTTTAAGTCAACCAATCAACATCATTGTGAATAACCACTTGCAATCTAACGTGATACTGTATAGTAATTAGGTGTGACTTTAAGTGCCATAACGAAGCTAGTGCAATCGCACGCTTGGAAATTTACAATTGTTTACTCACTTGTCATTTGACTATACACATTACCAACACAAACATATAGGAGATTTACCAAGTTGATACTTATATTATAACTAACCGAGTATTCACAACATAACTCTGATATTACAGAATAAACATTTACCACCCAAACTCCTAAGTGTATTATTACTCCTAAAAAAATGGGTTTAACTTTACAGATACAATCTATAGAGATAAACTGTTGTTAAGACATCCAGCAAATATTCCAATATTTCTAACACATGAGATTTTCATAACATGTGTGAAAGAATGACACAATTAGTGTTATGGGTATAATCCAGTGCATTTTCAACATTGGAAAATCCAAAGTTAACTTGCAGACATTAGAAGTAAAGGACACCTGTATTCTAACAGTTATTAGTCAGATTAATCATTAACTTTAAAGGATTAACTAATTCAAATCTCCAAGAATATTTGCCTCTGTGATCCTTAACGATACTTTGATAGAGTCAGTATTACTACAAACTGGGCCATATCAAAGTAAGAATCAATACCCCCAAACTAATAATTTATTATGATAAAAGCTCTGAACAAGTAAGATTAGAAGAGCTTTTAGAGGGTGACTCTTTAATTGGATTTTTATAATCCAGAGATTCACAAATTACTTACCTTAACACAATTTATTTCTCTATAAGTTAAGAAAGGCAAGAATAGAAGTACACAATATCTTTATGAGAGAGTTATTCAACTACAGAAGACAGCTTAAGTGTGGTTTTAATTTCAATCCTATTTTAACTAAGTTAATAAAAGTAAAATTTTATTTTTTCCGCTAGTAATATTTCACCCACGAAATAAGAGGTGAATTATACATTGTACAAATTACATTAAAACAGCCTAGAGTGCTAAGACGTGTATTCTTTAGCTAATAAGTTCTCCTTACTATACCTGTAATAAAAAATATGTTTTATCACTTTTTCATCTACTTAAAGGGACAATCAAGTCCAAAAAAACTTTCATGATTCAAATACGGCATGACATTTTAAAAAACTTTCCAATTTATTTTTATTACCAATTTTGCTTTGTTCTCTTGGTATTCTTAGTTGAAAGCTAAGCCTAGGAGGTCATATGCTAATTTCTTAGACATTGAAGGCCCCCTCTAATCTAAATGCATTTTGACAGTTTTTCACTTTAGAGAGCGTTAGTTCATGTGTTTTCATATAGATAACATTGACCTCATGCACATGAATTTACCGAGGAGTGGCTAAAATGCAAGTCTGTCAAAAGAACTGAAATAAAGGAGCAGTCTGCAGAGGCTTAGACACGATGGGGCCTATCTATCAAGCTCCAAATGGAGCTTGATGCCCCACGTTTCTGGCGAGCCTGCAGTCTCGCCAGAAACAGCAGTTATGAAGCAGCGGTCAAAAAGACAGCTGCTCCATAACCCTGTCCGCCTGCTCTGAGCAGGCGGACAGACATCGCCGGAATTCAACCCGATCGAGTATGATCGGGTTGATTGACACCCCCCTGCTGGCGGAGTCTGCAGGGGGCGGCGTTGCACCAGCAGCTCTTGTGAGCTGCTGGGGCAATGCTAAATACGGATAGCGTATTGCTCTCCACATTCAGAGAGGTCTTGCGGACCTGATCCGCACTGTCGGATCAGGTCCGCAAGACCTTTGTTAAATAGAGGCCAAGGTAATTACAGAGGTAAAACGTGTATTATTATAACTGTGTTGGTTATACAAAACTGGGGAATGGGTAATTAAGGAATTATCTATCTTTTAAAACAACAAAAATTCTGGTGTTGACTGTCCCTTTAACGGCAAAGGGCTCTAATGCACTTATATATGTCTATATGTATGTACATATGTATTTATGTGTTTATATGTCAGTCAAAACAGTGATATAGATAAGCTACAAATTGAATTGAATAAACGAAGTGGGGAACAAGGTTTTCCTTCTTTTGATACAGTATTACAAAGTACGGTAGCTAAAGCTAAAAAATCAGTTATTGAGATCAAGCATTCTAAATATCTACGTGATAAATCAGATTACAATAATAATGTAGTATATATTTGGAATATAAAGTTACACCAATGTTTTAGGAATCAGGAACAGCCCGTAAACGTAGGCAAAAACGTAGAGGTCAAGGTAAACAGGTCACATTTTCTGATACCGAAGGAGCATCATCTGAAGAAATATATTCTTCTAGTGGACATGAAAATGCAAACAGACCTGTTAGGATCTTGACAAAAAGATATACTTAAGAATCCGGTTTTACCATCTGTACCAGTGGTGAGACCCAAAGAAAGGGAGATGGATAAGGATAAATTAGGGGCTATTCACAACCTCAAGAGACCTTTTCTAATTCAAAATATTTTTCAGGCAAACAACAATTGCAACAGCCTTTTTCTGTGTTGGCCACCTCTGGTCCTAGATTACAAGGGGATCATAATATTCTTGATCAGGTTTTTCCGATAGATCCAGTAAATACAGGAGGAGGAGGTCAAAAACAGAATCAAAACAGATACTAACTAAGAGGCAACAGGCATCAGATGAAATACAAATCAGCAGTATAATACATTTATCGAGTTTTCAATTGTCTGATGAGCAGAGAAGAGTTTTAACATATGGGGGCCGATTTATCAAAAGCTGAATGGCCCCTAATGCCCCTGTTTCCGCGCGAGTCTTCAGGCTCGCCAGAAACAGCAGTTAAGAAGCAGCGGTCTAAAGACAGCTGGTCCTTAACTGGTTCGCTGCCTCTCAGGCTGTGGACATCAATAGGCCTCATCTCATATGATCGGGCTGATTGACACCCCCTGCTAGCAGCCGATTGGCTGCAAATCTGCAGGAGGCGGCATTACACAAACAGTTCCCCAAAACTGCTTGTGCAATGCTAAATGCCGACAGTGTATGCTGTCGGCATTCAGCAATGTCTGTTGGACATGATCCGCTGAGCGGATCATGTCGGACAGACATTTAATAAATCGGCCCCATGGCCTAAACTTTGTTCCCTCGTCAAAGTTAGATTTGTTCCGTACAATAATCGATGTTAATCATTTAATTAGGAACTTAACTCTATGCAAATACTTCAAGGACTCAATACAAGCTGCAAAATCTATTGAGGATGTGTCATACTCTGCAAGGGAGCAGGTTCAGGAGTTGGGAGCTGTTGTGCAGAGGTGTCAGGTTCTGGGGTTAAAGTTGTGTTTTGTCTGCGTGTGTCTTTCCTTTTTGGCATAATTAAACAGGTACAAGGTTTTAGGAAATAAAAGGTGATGGTTTTATTTATAGGATAATTAGCAATGCAGAGATATGCAATTAGATAAGACAATGTCTATAGGCTGTAGTATTAGGCAGGAATACAGATCTTTGTAATAACAGGCAGGATACTTGCATATGCTGTAGACTGGAACTGTGTTATAACAGGCAGGAATGCAGCGCGTTGTAATAACAGACAGGATACTTGCATATGCTGTAGACTGGAACTGTGTAATAACAGGCAGGAAACTTGCATAGACTGCAAACTGGAACTCTATAGTATCAGGTAACAAGCAAGCAAAAGTACCTGAGTCAGTCTTTAGGAAATAGAGAATTAGGCAAGATCAATTGCCAGGAAATCAGTCCAAAAACGAAACACAGTGCCAAGGGAATATCCAGAAGAGTAGTCAGGAAATGAAGCAGAAATCAGGAACCAGGAAATCCAACAAATCTGTATTTCACTCAGGAAACAGGACCAGAGGGTCTTTCAGAGTATAACACTCAATGTCAAGGCCCAGAACTGAAGACAAACCTCCCAGATAAAGCAGGCTGCTGATTATATGATTTGTTTCAGCTGGAAAGCAGGTGGAGCCAGAGAGCCAAAGTTGCAGCAAACAGAAAAACCCAATATTCGTAGCCTGTGATCAAGCCATCTGGTGGCAGAGAGGCAAGACAACAGGCTGGGAAAGAACATTAGCAGAAATAGAAACAGGTCCCAGTTTCAATTCCAGGCTGGATCATGACAGGATGTCACTATTTCAACTTAAATAATCCTGTGATTTGTTTGCGTTAGAGCAGTTGGGGGCAGAGGGTAAAATAGATCATCCAAATGAGGATTTTACGAACTGTATTAAGAGCTTTAAGAAACCTTCTGAATTGTATCTGATTCAAAGTAGAGGGCCAATTTTAGATTTTTTTTTCAAAAGAGTAGAACAAGACCTTATACAACTGAAACAAGAACATCGTTTTTCAAGTCATAATCTATCAAGGGTTGAAAGGCAAGCTCTGATTGAATTACAAACCAAGAAGGAGTTAATTATCCGTAATGCTGATAAGGGTGGCTCAGTAGTTTTGCTTGATTAATGTGACTATGTAGCTGAGGCATTGAGACAACTAGAAAATCAAAGTAATTACATCAAGTTAAGAGGTGATTCTACTATTAGGTTTCAAGTAGAAGGTTATGTAACCTTGGGAATTTTAAATAAAAATACAATGGAACATACTAAAATGCTGATTTTTCATCATTTGCCGAAAGTCCACAAGTCCAGGGGAATGTCCAGGGGAGACTGATAGTAAGTTGCATAGGCTCTATGTATGAACGCTTATCCCAATGGTTGGATAAAGTATTGCAATCTATGATTAAGCAATTACCCAGTTTTTTTTACAAGACAGCAAACATGTTCTAAATATTTTAAGTAAGATATCATGGAAAAAACAGTCTAGCTGGTTGACGATAGATGTCACTTCACTCTATTCGTCAATAAAGCATGATTTGGGTTTAAAAGCTTTGGAACATTTTTTGAACTTGAATCTGATTGGCTGATTGAATCAGCCAATCAGATTTTCTTACCTTAATTCCGATTGGCTGATAGAATCCTATCAGCCAATCGGAATTCGAGGGACGCCACTTGGATGACGTCATTTAAAGGAAACTTCATTCGTCTTTCAGTCGTCAGGCCAGCTGGATGTTCGCGTCGGAGGTCGGAAGAAAGAAGATTGAAGATGCCGCTTGGATGAAAACTTCGCCCCGATGGAGGACCTCTTCTTTGCCGCTTGGATCAAGACATCGCCGGGATGGAAGACTTCTTCTTTGCCGCTTGGATGAAGACATCACCCGGATGGAAGACTTCTTCTTTGCCGCTTGGATGAAGACATCGCCCGGATTGGATGAAGAGTTCGGCCCGGCTGGGTGAAGACGACTCAAGGTAGGGAGATCTTCTCTGGCTTAGTGTTAGGGTTTTTTAAGGGGGGTTTGGGTGGGTTTAGAGTAGGGGTACGTGGGTTGTAATGTTGGAGGGTGGTATTGTGGTTTTTTTTTTACAGGCAAAAGAGATGATTACTTTGGGGCATGCCCCGCAAAAAGTCCTTTTAAGGGCTGGTAATAGAGCTGTTAACTTTTGTAATTTAGATTAGGGTAGGGAATTTTTTTTATTTTGGGGGGCTTTGTTATCTTATTAGGGGGCTTAGAATAGGTGTAATTAGCTTAAAATTCTTGTAATCTTTTTTTATTTTTTGTAATTTAGTGTTTGTTTTTTTTGTAATTTAGTTTAGTGTATTTAATTGTATTTTAGTTTAGATATTTGTAGTTTATTTAATTTATTGATAATGTAGGTGTATTTGTAACTTAGGTTAGGATTTATTTTACAGGTAAATTGGCAATTATTTTAATAAGGTAGCTATTAAATAGTAATTAACTATTTAATAGCTATTGTACCTAGTTAAAATAAATACCAAGTTACCTGTAAAATAAATATAAACCCTAAAATAGCTAAAATGTAATTATTAATTATATTGTAGCTATCTTAGGGTTTATTTTATAGGTAAGTATTTAGATTTAAATAGGAATATTTTAATTAATAATATTAATATTAATTAGATTTATTTTAATAAGAATTTAGTTAGGGGTGTTAGAGTTAGATAGGGTTATTATACTTAATATATATATATATATATATATATATATATATATATATATATATATATATATATATATATATATATATATAATATAATAACTATATTAACTATATTAACCCTAATATCATTAGGGTTAATATAGTTAATATATATATATAATATAATAACTTTATTAACTATATTAACCCTAATATAATTAGGGTTAATATAGTTAATATAGGTGGCGGCGGTGTAGGGGGATTAGATTAGGGGTTAATACATTTAACATAGGTGGCGGCGGTGTAGGGGGATTTAGATTAGAGGCAAAAGAGCTAATTACTTTGTGGCAATGCCCCGCAAAAAGCCCTTTTAAGGGCTGGTAAAAGAGCTGATTACTTTGGGGCAATGCCCCGCAAAAAGCCCTTTTATGGGCTGGCAATAGAGCTGTTACTTTGGGGCAATGCCACGCAAAAGGCCCTTTTAAGGGCTGGTAATAGAGCTGATTACTTTAGGGGGATTAGATTAGGGGTTAATGTATTTAATATAGCTGGCGGCGGTGTAGGGGGATTAAATTAGGGATTCATAATTTTAATATAGCTGGCGGCGGTGTAGGGGGATTAAATTAGGGGTTAATCATTTTAATATAGCTGGCGGCGGGGTAGGGGGATTAGATTAGGGGTTAATAATTTTAATATAGCTGGCGGCGACGTAGGAGCTTACATTAGGGGGTAGGTAATGTAGGTGGCGGCAGTGTAAGGGGCTCACATTAGGGGGTAGTTAATGTAGGTGGCGGCGGTGTAAGGGGCTCACATTAGGGGGTAGTTAATGTAGGTGGCGGCGGTGTAAGGGGCTCACATTAGGGGGTAGTTAATGTAGGTGGCAGCGGTGTAAGGGGCTCACGTTAGGGGGTAGTTAATGTAGGTGGCGGCGGTGTAAGGGGCTCACATTAGGGGGTAATTAATATAGGTGGCGGCGGGGTCTGGGAGCGGCGGTTTAGGGGTTAATAACTTTATTAGGTGCGGCGGGGTCCGGGAGCGGCGGTTTAGGGGTTAATACATTTATTATTAGGAGAGTGAGGGGGGATAGCGGATAGAGGTTTATACATGTCGGGCTATGTTTGGGAGGCGTGTTAGACAGTACAGGAGATTTAATAACTTAGTCAGGTTTTGTAGGCGCAGGCAGTTTCTAAAGTGCCGTAAGTCACTGGCGACTCCAGAAATTTGTACCTACGCAGATTTCTGGACATTGCTAGTTTATCCGACTTACGGCACTTTAGCAATTGCCGGCGGGGTATATTGGATAGCTCGAGTTGCGAGCTGAAACTACGGGCGGCGGGGGTTCCCTCGATTGCGCAGCAAACTACGATGTAGATCAGATCGCGCCCCAAGTGTTAAGCTGAGTCACATAAATTGTGCAGACTTAACCTCTAATGTATGACTTTGGCAATGCTACGTGCTTCAGAGTATCCCTTTATCTGTTATCTGTGGCATGTATCCCTTTCAGAATATTTAAAAACTTATAATGTCTAAACTAAATAATACATTGAAACTACTTGTATGCCATATGATGGATTATTGTGCAAAAATCCCCCCCCCCAGTCTCAGTCCATACATTGTGTCTACTTACCATCTAATGATGTCTTCAAAAATCAGGTGGCAAAGTAATTACAGGAGCCAATGCCAGAATCATCTGATGTATAAATTACCTATGATAATAAATAAAATATAATTTTTATTTAGCAATAATCATTTCTTGAACAATCCTAACATGTTTGTACAATTCTACTTTCATTTTCCTAAAAGTCTCACATATTCGCAATGCTCCTATATAACTTATAGTATTTACCGTCTGAAGTGGCGGTTGATGATGTTGTCTCTGACATTGACCCCCTTGTCCTGGAATGGCCCCTCTAGAACTGGGTTGTCCTCCTCATCTTGGAGGAGGTCTCAGGGTGCCTGGACGGCCTGCAACATCCCAGCCCGCTGAGCTATGTTATGCAGGACGCTGCAGGCTATAACGGTCTTCGCCACCTTACTAGGGCTGTATTGGAGGGCTCCTCCAGACCTGTCAGGGAAACGTAACCACATTTTGAGGAGCCCAAACATCCGCTCCACTACAGCCCTAGTCTGCTTGTACACACGATTATAGCGTACCTGGGCGTCGTCAGCTAGGTTACCTATAGGCGTAATAATGAACGTGACAAAATGTCAATATTACAAATATCTTACAAATTATGATATGAAAATACATTTAAATACAATGATACAAAGCATTTGTGTATACGAAAATTGCCTAAACTAGACATTTGCGGAAATTGTCAAATAAATGGTTAAATTGCATCTTATATCTGCCCATTTAAGCTATGACCTGCTACATATCTGTTTGTTTCTAAAACTAGACATTTGCTGAAAGACAAAAAATGGTTAAATCGCATCCTATATCTGCCCATTTAACCTATGACCTGCTACATATCTGTTTCTAAAACTAGACATTTGCTGAAAGACAAAAAATGGTTAAAGCACATCCTATATCTGCCCATTTAAGCTATGACCTGCTACATAGCTGTTTGTTTCTAAAACTAGACATTTGCTGAAAGACAAAAAATGGTTAAAGTGCATCCTATATCTGCCCATTTAAGCTATGAGCTGTTACATATCTGTTTGTTTCTAAAACTAGACATTTGCTGAAAGACAAAAAATGGTTAAAGCGCATCCTATAGCTGCCCATTTAAGCTATGACCTGCTACATAGCTGTTTGTTTCTAAAACTAGATATTTGCTGAAAGACAAAAAATGGTAAAATCGCATCCTATATCTGCACATTACACAAACCCAACTGTTTTTGAACATTACAGTGGCGGCAATTGTCTAACTTCTGAACTATGCTGTGCACAAGTACTCACCAACGAGTCACCCATGGGGAAACTGTCTGTCCTCAAACTGCTGCCAGAGTAAAGACTGCCTGAGGATGACAAGCTCCCCCGAAATTCGCGCACACCTGCATAATCCGCATGCGTGAGTCGCAAACGAACTGCATATTGAGACTATAAAAATGTTTGAGATTTCGGAAGGGCCGATCATCTGCTGGAGCAGGCAGCGCAATGTGGGTGCAATCCATTGCTCCCAAGACATTGGGCATTTGAGCTATTGCATAGAATTCCCTCTTGAGACTCCTCCAATCATTCTCATTTTGAGGGAATCCTATGTAAAGCGTACAAACTTGTACCATGGGTTCAGAAACTTGTCAATATCCACAGAGAAGGTACCCTGGGACAACCAATGCATGTACCCCTCTGAGGATTGAAAATTTCCGGAGGCCAGGACATGTATGCAGCATAGTATCTTGGTCATGCCAGGGATTGCAGTTCAGATGAGGTTTAAGTACTTTGTAAAGGTCCATGAGTTGCTCTCGGTTGAGCCTATACTTGTCATAAACCTTGAAGTCGCTCATGTTCTCTTTCAACACGAGGACCTCTGATCGGACGTTCCCCACGCCTTTCTTGGAGACACCGAGCCCGTCTGATTCTGTTGTACAAAACTTGTCTAACAGCACCTACACAAGCTAACTGCGGATCATCCATATTTGCAAAGCCAAGCACCACAAAGCCAAACAGCAGAGCAAACGCACAAAGAGTAACAAGGTATGCAAAAACACAAAAGCGATTTGATACAATGTCGATTACCAAGGACGCTTTGGCCATGTTGTTTGGGGGATTTATAGTGCAAAATGTCCAATGGTAGCATGTTAGTAATGATTGCTGATTGTATCCACTTGATTGTACCTGAGTGGCGCAAACGCTTTCAAAGTGGGCATTTTTTTTGTGTTTGCTTAAATTTTGTTTTCCCCCAATAAATCGTAATGTGAAAGTATTAAAGTGTAAAATGTAACATATACAGTGCATCTTCGTGATGTTTGTTCATATGCGTAACTAATACTTAGTAAATGTGATCTTATATTATAAACCACACGTCCACGCTAAGATGATTGAAAGTGCATACTTGTGTATAATGTGTGCATAGACATGACATAGAATCTGATGGATAAATGTTGCTGCAATATTGTTGCCCCCAAGGCAGAACATACATTGATCTGAGATGTAATCGCAGAAATGCAGCATGTCTGCAGAAAGAACAGGACACATGCAGGAACTGTTGGCGCTTTATCTTTATAGCACTGACAGTTCTCTTCAAATAGAGCTGTTCTCTGGCTGCACTGTGTAAGTTTTCCATAACACAGTTCATCCAGAGCAAAGTGCTGTTTAAAATGAACAGTCAAATATTATCATGAACAGGATTCCTAATAGCTAATATATTAGGTTTGTAGCTGATTCCTTATATTCAACTCATATACCTTTAGATGAGTGATGCATAAGGTATTAGCAATTTATATTAGTAATTATTATAATATGATTTCCCCACAAGTTATATCTTGATACTCTAGGGTTAACGAAGGTAATGATTTGTGAAAAACTCATCAACTCTCTAGAGATAATTATGTATAAGACTAAGGTCAAAATTGAGTAACATGGAAGTTCTGTATATATTCGGCAAATGAGTTTTAAGATTTGATAAACAATGTGCACAAGTAAGTTATAACATTTTACTTGAGGTAATAGTTCAAATTGGAAGTGCATTCAAAAGATACTTGCGGTTACTGAACAGTGGAGTAGCGTGAGATGAAGAACCGGAGCGGCGTCTGACTCTGAGGCAGAGACGCTACTGTTTGTTTGCAGGGAAGCGTGTGCCACGTAAGCTCTGAGCAGCGTCTGTTAGGTGGTAGTGGCTCAGATGAGAGGCGGTGTTGGATGACGTCAGGAATTCCAGCTACGGCAAACAGTGAACTCAGAATATTTGATGAGAGTGCTAAACGAGTGAAAACTGAGAATTCAGATTAGTTGAACACTGTAAATATACAAAGGAATAAAAGGCTGAGTAGTTTGAGGCTTGAAATAGTATGAACTGAGAGTTCAGGGAAAGATTCCAGAACACAACTTCAATAATCAAGCAACAACCAGGTGTTGCTGATAGCCTTATAAAGGGCAACAATAAAGGTGGACAAATAGATGTTAAGGTGGAATTATGACAAATATGCAGTAGCCCTGCAAAGCAGCAGCGCATTGATTATTGACTGGCTCTCAGATATTTTTTTAAAATCCGCTCTTAGCCTTTCCCAATCTGCAAAGCTGTTTGTTCTGAATGTAAGACGTTCATATGAGCATTGCACCTTTTTGTATTGCTACATTGCTATGTTAGACCAAGAGAAAAGGAAACAAATTTATTCAAGAGACATTTTACAATATCTTTTTTTGTTTGCAGCTAATTTGCAATGCAATTTTCAACTATTGCACTATATTATAAAATGTTAAAAAGTACTTTATTCTTCAGTTAAAGGGCCATTATACACTAATTTTTTCTTTGCATAAATGTTTTGTAGATGCTCTATTTATAAAGCCCATAAAGTTTGTTTGTTTTAAAAATGTATAATTTTGCTTATTTTTAAATAACATTGCTCTGATTTTCAGACTCCTAACCAAGCCCCAAAGTTTTATTTGAATAAAGTCATCTACCTTCTCCAGCTTGCTCCTGTTTGTGTAAAGTCTTTTCATATGCAAAAGAAGGGGGGAGGGGGAGTGTCTTATTTCCCACTTGCAGTGGGCTTTCCAACTGCCTTTTCAACAGAGCTAAACTGAAAGCTTCTAAGTTCGTTTTTAAACCATTTTATACTGGATTTTTATATCAGTATCTGTGCATTTTATTCTTTATAGTAGTGTCTATTACATGCAGTTATATGAAAATGGGTGTATACTGTCCCTTTAACCAACACATTGCAATTGAACTGGTGCCTTAGTGTAACTGCCTAATTTAAAATTTAATTTTATTTAAAAATGGCCTGTAGAAAAATTTTCACTAAAAAAATCTCATCGCAGAAAGTGAAGAAAAGTTCTGCCTCTGGGATTGTTGCAAAACGATAAAGTAACGGATCTATAATATTATATATATAAGTGATTGGCAAGATTTTAATATTTTACGTGTCTCATTGAAACCGCAACAATAATAAAGATCTTCCGGCTGACATCTATAATATTCTATATATAAGTGATTGTCAAGATGTCAATATTTTGCGTGTCCCATTGAAATCTCAATAATAATGAAGATCTTCCAACCTCTCGTCTACGTATATGTAATATTGTAATATTGAGTGAGTAACTGCTGAAAGGGGCGGTACAGTCCTAATGCTGTAATCTGTATGGTTAAAGCTTAGGCCTCTAGTTATCAAGCTGTCAGCCTCAAATACGCTGGAATTCCGCAGCTTATTTGTGGCGAGGCTGATTCGCCTAAGTTATCAAGCCCTACACACCTGCAAAAGTAGAATTTAGTGACGTAAGCTTCGATCTGCCGGACTCTTCCGACACAGATCGATTCTTACGTCACTCCAGATGTTCCGAACGCAAGTGGAGCCGCTCCTTGTCAGATGGAGGAAGATAGAAGATGACGCTTGGATGAAGATGTCTGCCGGTCCGGATGTCCTCTTCTGCCCGGATAGGATGAAGACTTCAGCCGCTCCGGATGCCCTCTTTTGGTCCATCGGTGCCCGGTTGGGTGAAGACGACTCAAGGTAGGGAGATCTTCAGGGGGGTAGTGTTAGGTTTATTTAAGGGGGGTTTGTGTTAGAGTAGGGGTATGTGGATGGTGGGTTGTAATGTTGGGGGGTGGTATTGTGTTTTTTTAACATGCAAAAGAGCTGATTTCTTTGGGGCATGCCCCGCAAAAGGCTCTTTTAAGGGCTGGTAAGGTAATAGAGCTGTTAACTTTTGTAATTTAGAATAGGGTAGGGCATTTTTTTATTTTGGGGGGCTTTGTTATTTTATTAGGGGGCTTAGATTAGGTGTAATTAGATTAAAAATCTTGTAATATTTTTTTATTTTTTGTAACTTAGTTAGTTTATTTAATTGTAGGTATTTGTAGTTAATTAATTTAATTTATTTATTGATAGTGTAGTGTTAGGTTTAATTTTAACTTAGGTTAGGATTTATTTTACAGGTATTTTTTTTATTTATTTTAGCTAGGTAGTTATTAAATAGTTAATAACTATTTAATAACTATTCTACCTAGTTAAAATAAATACAAAGTTACCTGTAAAATAAAAATAAATCCTAAAATAGCTACAATATAATTATTAGTAATATTGTAGCTATCTTAGGGTTTATTTTATAGGTAAGTATTTAGTTTTAAATAGGATAAATTTAGTTAATAAGAGTAATTTTTATTTAGATTTATTAAAATAATATTTAAGTTAGGGGGGTGTTAGGGTTAGTGTTAGACTTATGTTTAGGGGTTAATTAGTTTAATATAGATGGCGGCGCTATAGGGGGGGCAGGATAGGGGTTAATACATTTATTATAGGTGGCAACGGTGTAGAGGGGGAAGATTAGGGGTTAATAAGTTTAATATAGGTGGCGGCAGGGTCCGGGAGCAGCGGTTTAGGGGTTAGCATGTTTAATGTAGGTGGGGGGGGGCAGATTAGGGGTGTTTAGACTCGGGGTACATGTTAGGGTGTTAGGTGTACACACTTCCCATAGGAATCAATGGGATGTCGGGCAGCAGCGAACATGAACTTTCGCTATGGTCAGACTCCCATTGATTCCTATCCTCAGCAACATGTAGAACAGCTGCCTGGGGTACGGGATCGGCAGGATAGGGGTTAATCCATTTATTATAGGTGGCGGCGGTATAGGGGGGCAGGATAGGGGTTAATAGGTATTATGTAGGTGGGGGCGGGGTCCGGGAGCAGCGGTTTAGGGGTTAATCATTTTATTAGGGTGGCGGTGGGCTCCGGGAGCGGCGGTTTAGGGGTTAATACATTTATTATAGTTGCGGCGGGGTCTAGAAGCGGCGGTTTAGGGGTTAATAACTTTATTTAGTTGCAGGGGGCTCCGGGGGCGCCGGTATAGGGGGTAGAACAGTGTAGTATAGTCTGGGTGCTTAGTGACAGCTTATCAATAAAGCTGGGAAAAAGCCGAAGAGCAGCGAGATCGGATGAGTGATAACTATCACAGTCCGCTGCTCATCGCCCCGTACTTGGTGCGTGGCTTTTTGACAGCTTTTTTGATAACTTTGGCGAGCCTATTCAGGTCCGCGGCGGCAATGTGAGGCGAGCTTAAGCGGGCGTATTGGGGCCGGCAAAGGCAGGTAAGTAGACACGTTGATAACTAGAGGCCTTAGAATTATGTCATCATATTAGCAACATGCCTGTCTAGTTTGCAAATCTTCGTTGTGTTGTTGCATTTTCAACATTCTTATTGTGTGCTGATTAAAAAGAAAAATGTGTGTTTTGTTGTTGTGTGATGTGTGTTATGTACATCTATGTATGTATTGTGATTCTCTCCCAGATATGTTCATTTATATAAAGCAGTATAACATTGTTGTTCCTTCCCAAAAAGCGACAACTCTAATAATTTTCTAATGGTATCTTATTATTGTACGTAATTCCTAATGGTATCTAATTTTTAAATTGTGATGTTAAAGGGACAGTAAAGCCATAATTTCTCTTTCCTGATTGAGAGAAAGAATCCAATGTTAACCAACATTCCAATGTACTTGAATGATGTAAATGTGTTCATTGTTTCTTTATGGTTTGTTGAATGAATAGCAATGCACATGTATGAGGCAATGACAAAAGGCATGTATGTGCAGCCATCAATCATCATCTGGTGAGCCTATCAAGATATGCTGTTCATCCAAGCATATGACGTGAATAAATGAAATGCTATAATAGATGTAAATGAGACAAGTGTTTAAAATTGCCTACTGTTTGTGAATAATGATATCTTAAAAAGTATTTTTTATGTCTGTTTAAATATGATTTAATTATCGAAACAGATTTCGTATTGTTGATGATATAATTGATAGTGATTTATAGTTGATGTAATGTAATTTCCTAAAAGAATTTGATGTTGTAGTAATGTTCACACAAGTAAAACCCATAACTCCAGTTTGAAATAGTCTATTTCTTGATCTATTTGTCATAGCGGGACCAACGCAAGAATGAATGAATTAGTGCCACAATTGTAACGCTGCTATTACGAGTTTTGAAGGAGAAAAATATCTTGTGTGTTAGGGAAATCTGCCGGTCGCGTGCACGAGCATGTATTCCCCATAGAAGTCAATGGAGGTGAGAAATTTCAATGAAAAAAACTTGTGTTGAATGTAAAAAGAGTGACATCATGTCCTTCTGTGAAAAAGTAGCTAAATAGTGTTAATTTCATAATAAAAAAATGTTTTGTGTATGTAATGTGCTGTATATTGTTTGTATGTATCTCATTTTGTATGGGTTTGTGTGCATTTTTTTTCAAACACCTCCGTTATATTTTGTAAATACAAATATTTAATTAAAAAATAAAAAGTATATAGTGTTTGTATGAGTGTAAGTGTACTTTGTATGATATTTTTGAAATGATTCATAAATGTTTTTGGTATCGGGATATCAATAACTACTGGGTCTGGGTGAGCGTTAGGGTTTTGAGCATAGATGGGGATATTTGTGGCGCAACGGAAACTTGTAATTGCAGCGTTAGGGAAAATGAAGCGTTATGAGCCATAACGTTGCTATTTGACTCATAACGCCAAACTTGTAATCTAGCTGATAATCATTTCATACTTTTTAAGCTGCATACACTTATATATATATATATATATATATATATATATATATATATATATATATATATATATATATATATATATATATATATATTTAAAACACACCCTGAACGTCACCTGTTGTTAAGGGTTTTTGGCCCATAATATTGCGATTCTACCGTACTATTACAACCTCCCTCCCACCTGCAAGCCTCCTGTTACAGCGTGGCCTTGCCACTGGCAGTGAGAGCTGTGCTATCAAAACACAACCCCTTCAAGGGGTTAAATAAATAAACATACGGCAAGGCTCCTTGTTTTAAAAACCAAATGACACTCTTTAAAATAAAGACCCTATATAGTGTTAATAGTCAGGTGATCATTGTTTAAATAAATGTGCATTTATTTGAGAAGAGGTTCATGGGAGCATCTATGTGCAGATTATAGTTACATACATAAACCCACCCAAAGGGGCTTATTTATACAAGGATAACCCCTACTTCTTTTGAATACTGAGTTTAGAAACCCCCCTACAAATATACACTAAAGTTTACAGCCTTGTAAAATATTAATAAAAATGTTATTTTGTTCTCAGTTATTGATGTAGAGTTCTCATCATTAGATAATGATATGAATCTGCTGGGTCTGCTGAAAACCCCCCAATATATAATATGTGTGAGTTTCTCGCTAAACAAATTAACTACAGTGCGGTTTAGATGTGAACAACATCTAAAAGTGTCAGATATGTCTTAAAATTAGGATCGCAGCTGCAAACCTTGGTGTTTTTGATAGAATGTATCACTTTAGATGCTGAGCGAATAAGTGAATTTGCACAGCGTTACTTCAGTGAGATTGATAGATTGATTTTCATATGCTTTGCAACTAATTATATATCCGTTGCAAGTTGTTACTATCCAGCAGGAATCAGGTTAAAGTGAAACACATTGTTTTGCTGAAAGTGGGTAGGTATACACATGAGAGTTACATAAAGTGTGGAACCCTTCCTCTAGTAGTTCTTGATGTATACACTACTTGTAGTGACAGTTGCATTTTAATCAGCCTGAGGGGATGAGTGGCTGTGGGTTCAGTGAGGCGAAACAGAGGAGGAGCGGTTGTGACGGCAGGTGAACAAAGCCTTCGTACCTGCTGTATGACTCAGCACTGTATACACAGAGTGACAGTTCCTCTAACTTGCGATTGATAGTGTGAGTGACAGCTCCTATGTAACTAGCAGCTGACGTGGTCTGGGTGTGAGTGCTGCTAGCGAGTGAGCTAAGAGCTCCTTCTTGGGGGCGTGTCCAAGTTCCGTGATCGGAATCGGAAGCAAAGTAGTTAGAGGAGTTCGGTTTTGGGCTGCTGGTGATGATATCCCTTCGTATGTGCTTCTTCTTGCTGAACGGAGAGCTGTAGCTAGATGGCCCTTGATAGTCAGGAGACCGGAGTGCTGGAGAGGAAGCTGAAAATAGTTCTAGCGTAAAACAGCCAAACAGCAACAATTCTTAGTAACAATCCACAGGAGGATAAAGGTGAAGGATTTTGTAAACTCCTGCTGGTTCCTTTAGTAAGTTATAATCCAAATCGTTCTGAGTCTAGTGAGACACAGCACTGGCATAGCTTCAGCTTACAAGCAAAGTAACTAAGCACCTGTTTAAGGTGCTGTGATTACTTAAATAGGGGAGTAACCAAACTGAGCAAGTAAAAAGGAAAAGGTGGACTGGAATCCTCACAGATCCCCCCCCCCTCAAGCAAGCCGATCCACGGCTTGGTGTTTAGGCCTATGGGGATAGCGTCTGTGGAACCTCCAGACTAGTCTTGGGGCGTTCACGTTGTTGAAAGGTTCCCAGGTGTCATCCTCTGGAGAGAATCCTTCCCAACGAACTAAGTATTGGAGCTCTCCGTTCAGAAGTCTGGAATCCAGAAGGTCTTGGACTTCATAAGTCTTGTCTTCCAAGACTGAGGGTGTAGGAGGAAGTATTACTTCTTGATGCTCATGAGTAGTAGCAGGTTTCAATAACGAAACATGAAACGAATGGTGGATTTTGAGAGAATGAGGAAGATCAAGTACAACAGCGTTGTCATTTATGATGCAAATGATGGGAAACGGACCAATGTAAAGTCCAGCTAATATTTCGCTAGGTATTTGCAATCGTAGATACTTGGTGGAAAGCCAGACCCTGTCACCAATTGCATACTGAGGTGCAGGTCTTCTCCTAAGGTCGTAATAGCGTTTTTGTGTAGCTTGAGCATCCTGTATGTTTTTCCATAAGACCTGGAAATTTTCAGCAAGTTTTTGGGTAAGATCATCGTCAGAGGGAGTGTTTACGGAGTCGGCATAGTTGAACGAAAACTTTGAGTGGTAAGACAAGTTAGCATAGAAGAGGGTCATGTTGGAGGATGTATTCAGTGTGCTATTGTATGAAAATTCCGCCATTGATAGGAAACTCGACCAGTCCTGCTGGTGGTGTGCACAATAGCACCCCAAATACTTCTCTAGCCACTGGTTCAATCTTTCCCATTGACTGTTGGTTTGAAGATGGTATGAAGTAGATAAGCGATGGTCGATTTGTAGGACTTTGCTGAGATGTTTCCAAAAACGGGAAGTGAATTGACTACCCCTATCAGTTGTTAGAATGGATGGAAGACCGTGGATTCTTACAACGGAATCCAGAAAAAGTTGAGCTGTTTCAGCAGAGGTGAGTAATTTGTGGAAAGGAATTTAAAGTGCCATCTTAGTTAGGAGATCGGTGACTACCGATATGGTATTTTTACCTAAACTTAATGGAAGATCGACAATGAAATCCATTCCTAAATGGGTCCAAGGCTTTTCTGGGATTGGCATGGACATTAGTAGTCCATATGGTGGTTTCTTCTCTGCCTTTGAAGTTATGCACACAGTGCAATTTCTGATGTAATCCTTTAGACTTAATTCCATCCTCGGCCACCAGTAGTCTCTTTTGAGCAGTTCGAGAGTTCTGTAAATACCTGGGTGTCCTAGAAGTGGAGGGTCGTGGTGTTGTCTGATCAAGTTGAGTATCAGAGTATCTGGAATGTATAATTTGGTTCCATAGTAGTATAAGTTGTTTTTTAAGGTGATAAGATTGTGTGGTACATCTTTGTCAAAGCTTAAAGCCTCCTGTAGACTTTTGGGTGAGACAGGTATCAACCCAAGGAACCTTTCTGGAGGTATGATTGAGGAAGGTGGGTGGTGTTTTGAAGGTCTCTCTTCCAATCCTTCTATTCGGGAGATGGCATCCGCCTTTCCGTGAACCCGGCCGGTAGATAATCTGAAAATTGAAGCGACTGAAATAGAAGCTCCATCTCACTTGTCTTCCAGATAAGGTTTTATTTTTTTTTATAGGAATTCAAGGTTACGGTGATCAGTATAGATGATAATGGGTAGTTCTGTTCCTTCTAACAGATGCCTCCAATGTTCGAAAGCCCTTTTGATTGCCAGAAGTTCTTTCTCCCCAATAGGATAATTCATCTCGGGAGCAGACATGGTGTTTGAATAGAAGGCGATGGGGTGAAGTGGTTCATTCAAGCTTTTTCTTTGAGAAAGCACTGCTCCTAAGGCGTAGTCAGAAGAGTCCACCTCAAGAATGTATTGGAGTGTGGAATCTGGGAAGCGTAAGATGGGAGCTGTCAAAAAAGCTTTCTTTAAGAAGTGAAAGGCGTCACTAGCCTGAGTGTTCCATCTAAATGGGATGCTCGAACTGGTGAGTTTTGTGAGAGGTTTGGCAATTGTAGAGTAGTTCTTTATAAACTTTCTCTAATAGTTACTGAATCCTAGGAAGCGCTGTAACTGCTTCCTAGTTGTGGGTTGAGGCCATAGAGCAACAGCATTTACCTTATTTTGCTGCATCTGTATCCCTCTGGGACTGATGGAATAACCAAGGAAGGAGATCTCTTCTGTATGGAAAAAACACTTTTCCGGCTTTGCATACAGGCGGTGAACTTGTAATCTGGATAAAACCCAACTTACATGTTTTATGTGTTCTTCTAAGTTGGTCGAGTATATTAAAATGTCCTCCAGATATACAACAACACAAGTGTCCAGTAAATCTCGGAAAATGTTATTAATAAAGAACTGAAAGGTGGCAGGAGCATTGGTTAAACGAAAGGCATAACTAGGTACTCATATAGACTATACCTAGTCCTAAAAGCGGTGAGCCACTCATCATCCTCTCTGATGCGGATAAAGTTATAGGCACCCCTTAAATCCAATTTGGTGAAGATTTTAGCAAGGTGAAGTTGTTTGAATAATTCAGGGATCAACGGCAATGGGTACCTGTTCTTCTTAGTTATTTTATTAAATTCTCGGTAGTCTATGATTGGTCGAAGGGATTGGCCTTTATTCTTCATGAAGAATATCCCGGCTCCAGCCGAAGAGACAGAAGGACGGATGAACCCATTCCTCAGATTTTCTTCCAGATAGTTCTTTTAATGGTCCAATTCTGGTTGGCAAAGAGGGTATAGGTGTCCACAAGGTGGAGATGTACCGGGTTTGAGATCTATCGGACAATCGTATGATCGGTGGGGAGGCAAGCTCTCAGCTTCTTTTTTGCTGAAGACTTCGGAGAACTTGGAATAAACATCTGGTATAGAAGGCTGCTCTTGCTGTACATCGGTGAACTGCATTAGATGGCTATGTCTATAACACATCTGATTACAATAGGAGGAATCTAACTTGAAGTGTAGAGTTTTCCAATCTACAGTAGGCTCGTGTAATTGAAGCCACTGTAACCCAAGGACAATCGGGAATAGGGGGAAGCTAATCACATCAAAACAAATGTATTCTTGGTGTAAAGTGGAAGTTGTCACTAGTAAAGGTATAGTGTGGTGAGTGATCGACCCCGAAGATAACTCAGACCCATCAACAACACGGATAGAGACTGGTGTAATTTTTTTAATCAGTGGAATTTTATTGAAGGAAACAAGTGACTTATCAATATAATTTCCTTGTGCCCCTGTGTCAACGATGGCTTCTTTCATCAAGCGTTTTCGTTCCCACTGTAGCGAGAGAGACATGATGCAATGAATAGGTTTATCATGAACAACAAGAGAAGTCAAATGGAAAGGGGATTTACTAGTTTTACTCTTCTCGAGGATAGGACAATCTCTGACAGTGTGAGTTGGTTTGCCGCAGTACATACACAATCCTTTATTTCTTCTTCTAAGATGTTCTTCAGTGGTTAGGGGTCCACGTATGGGGTAGTTGAGGAAGGATTGGATGGTGATGGATGTAGAGACGATATGCTAGGTTTTTTGTAACCTACATCAATGTTATGGCGTTCGGTTTTCCTCTCACGCAGCCTTCTATCAATCTGCATACTTAATTTCATTACTGCTTCCAGAGAGTCAGACAGGTCTGCTCTGGCAAGTTCGTCCTTTATAGCTTCTGATAAGCCAAACCTGAAATGATTCTTTAAAGCAACTCCATTCCATTGCGAATCAGTTGCATACTGCTTGAATTCTGTTATGTACATCTCTACTGGTCTGCAACCTTGCTTTAAACACCTCATTCTTCCTTCAGCAGTAAGTTGAAGATCTGAATCTGCGTAGAATTTGTCCATGGTAGTGAGAAATGAGTTAAGTGACGTAAGCACAGGGTTGTGAGCCTCGTAGAGAGTGTCTGCCCAGACCCTAGGTTCGGCTCTAAGGAAAGATATCAAAGTTAAGACCTTGATATTATCGATGGGATAGGTCCTAGGCTTCAGGTGGAACATTAGGAGGCAGGCATTTTTTAACTGCCTGTATTGAATCCTGACCCCATAGAAAAAATCTGGAGGTGATACGAGTGGTTCTGGGTTATGGTCGGTTGTACGTGTCTTTTGGAGAAATAGTGTCCTTAATCACTTTTCTAAGAGTCTCATTCTCAACCTCTAATTCCCTAAGTCCTTGACTTAATTGATCCACTCTATGGGAAAGACCGTATACTATTTGAGGGAGGTCTGATGGATCCATTTTTTGTGGGCTTAGTTATTATGTCAGATATGTCTTAAAGTTAGGATCGCAACTGCAAACCTTGGTAAGTGTTTTTGATAGAATGTATCACTTTAGATGCATCACTTTAGATGCTGAGCGAATAAGTGAATTTGCACAGCGTTACTTCAGTGAGATTGATAGATTGATTTTCTTATGCTTTGCAACTAATTATATATCTGTTGAAGGTTGTTACTATCCAGCAGGAATCAGGTTAAAGTGAAACACCTTGTTTTGCTGAGAGTGGGTAGGTATACACATGAGAGTCACATAAAGTGTGGAACCCTTCCTCTAGTAGTTCTTGATGTATACACTACTTGTAGTGACCGTTGTATTTTTAATCAGCCTGAGGGGATGAGTGGCTGTGGGTTCACTGAGGCGAAACAGAGGAGGAGCGGTTGTGACCGCAGATGAACAAAGCCTTCGTACCTGCTGTATGACTGAGTTCCTCTAACTTGCCGCTGATAGTGTGAGTCTGCAGATGCGTGCTAAGTTGCAGCTGTTGTCCTGGTCGGTAGCTGGAGCACTGAATGACAGCTCCTATGTAACTAGCAGCTGATGCGATCTGGGTGTTAGTGCTGCTAGCGAGTGAGCTGAGAGCTCCTTCTTGGGGGCGTGTCCAAGTTCCGTGATCAGAACGGTTCAAGCAAAGTAGTTAGAGGAGTTCGGTTTTGGGCTGCTGGTGATTATATCCCCTCGTATGTGCTTCTTCTTGCTGAAAGGAGAGCTGTAGCTAGATGGCCCTTGATAGTCAGGAGACCAGAGTGCAGGAGAGGAAGCTGAAAATAGTTCTAGTGTAACACAGCCAAACAGCAACAATTCTTAGTAACAATCCACAGGAGGATAAAGGTGAAGGATTTTGTAAACTCCTGCTGGTTCCTTTAGTAATTTATAATCCAAATCGTTCTGAGTCTAGTGAGACACAGCACTGGCGTAGCTTCAGCTTACAAGCAAAATAACTAAGCATCTGTTTAAGGTGCTGTGATTACTTAAATAGGGGAGTAACCAAACTGAGAAAGAAATCCAAAGTAAAAAGGAAAAGATGGACTGGAATCCTCACAAAAAGCTCCAAGACAGCTCAACACAGGGGTTGAAATGGCTCAGCAGTTAAGGGATTAAAGTACACACTGGTATACAGTGGCGGCTCGTGGGTTATTCAAATGGGGGTTCACAATACATGAACTGGGGTTAAATACCACCTAGCAATCAAGCACACACATACACACACACACTCTCAAGCACACACACTCTTTCAAGCACACACACACACACACACTCTCAAGCACACACACCCTCACAAGCACACACACACTCTCAAGCACACACACACACTCTCAAGCACACACACACACACTCAAGCACACACACACACACACACTCTCAAGCACACGCATACACTCTCAAGCACCCGCACACACACACTTTCAAGCACACACACACACACTCTCAAGCACATACACACACACTCTCAAGCACACACAGACACACACACTCTCAAGCACACACACAAACTCTCAAGCACACACACTCAAGCACACACACAATCATCACACACAGGATCATTATTCCTCTTGAGAAAGCGCCCAGCAGGGGGCGAGAAACGCGTTGAGGCAACAAGCTCTGTAAGCCTGTGTGTACTAGGACCAAGGGAAACATCGACCAGCTGTTTGTCGGGTGTTGACGTCACACGCCGACCGGAAAATCTGCTGCTGTTCCCCCAAGCTACCTTAGACCACACAAACACCGGGCTATATCGCTATATTTGAACAAAGAAACCTTTCTGTGCATGTTTTTATATCGCATATTGTGAGTATTCTGGCTAAAGTTTTTGTTAATAAAGTGCTGTTTTTACATACAATATTGCACTATTGGAGTCTATCTGTTTGCATTCACAGACTGCGCTGTTTTCTGTGGGATTGGAGCTCAAGCACACACACTCTCAGGCACACACACATACCCTGATATATTTCATTTTCAAAATGGGCTCCACAAACATGATACCCACTGCATGACTGCACTTCTTTGTTACACTGATGTGTAAGTGTTAATTAACCTATTCATTGACAAAAAAGGTTGTAAAGCATTGCTTTGGAATCTGTTGCATCCATCTCTACCAACAAACAAAATCATATCAATGAGCATGAAATATGATTATTACCATGCAAGTTCAATATGCTAAATACATGGAGGTTTAAAGGGACAACAGTGACCCACTGAGATGCTCAGCCTCACTTATTGGCTCAGTGACATCAGTGTTAAACTGTCAAAGCCTTCACTGATTATACCTTCACTGGTATAATCCCACCTCCGGACGCTGTTAATAATCTAGTTTAGTGTACTAACAAGATGTTGAAACATATTTGTTTTGGGCTGCAGTCTCATTTTATTACATTAAGTAATAATAAAATGAGAATGTCTGCAGCCCAATACATATACGTTTAAACACCTTGTTAACTCTCTGGCCGGTCCGGTGCAGTGCTAGCCCGAAGCAGGGCTAAAAGTAGTGGAAACTATTTATTTGTCGGATTCAGACAGTACTGTAATTGCATTACAGACAGTAGTACTGAATCTGATTACTTATCAGCGGGCTCAATATTTTATAAGTTCTCTACTCTGGCGAGCAGAGAACTTATAAAATATTGAGCCCGCTGATAAGTAATCAGATTCAGTACTGTCTGTAATGCAATATGGTGCCAGGCAGACCCCAAACATGCCCCAAATAAGTTAAAAATCCAAAACAAGTTAAACTTACAATTTAGAGGCTCCTTCCACCTCAGTTTCTCCAAGCCACAGCAGACTCCACATGTGAGGTGCAATCAATTGCGCGGCTGACGGCTCCAGGCTGAGCAATGCCCCTTGGTGCACGGGAATAATTAAGAAGTGCACGGTGTCAATCAAATCAATGCGCGGCCGTGCTCATTAGAGGGAACATCATTCCTTTTCAAAAGTTTTGTGTGCTCACGCCGGCCAGGCTCCTCCTCCCGCACGCCGTAGAAATAAGTGCAAACAGCTTGAAGCCTATACTTCTATCTATCGCACATGCTGTGCAATAGATAGAAGTAAAAACAGCATTTTTTTTTTTTTTACAAAATTAGAGTGGCACCCTTTTTTAGCTGAATAAATATAATTTTTTCCAATAGGGAGCTATTGGAAAAATTATATTCAGCCAAAAAGGTTTTTTCCTCCCCTCTCTCTCAGGGGTTCATGTGCGCCTGTGCTCCTATAGAGGAGCCTCCACTGCTGGTATATACTATTACTTTTTTGCAGACCTCCCAACCTTACCAGATCATACCGGGTTTGAATGTCTGCCCATAGTCCCACCTGCAGCTTCCCCAGTCAAGACAAATGTCCTGGTCTCAGGGAATGCCCAAGCTTCACCCACAACACACCGACTCTACACAACCCTGCCCATGGCACACACATGGCTCACTGCCCAATAGTCCCTCTCCCCTCCCTGTCCCAGAAAGCCTCAGAAAAATGATAGGTATGCTTTTGGTTAACTTTTGTTGTGAACCTGTCTGCATTTCATCGCAAATAGTTGGGCATATTTGTTCCCTGTTTCCCTGTATTTAGCAACATGACAGCCACCCCCCTTTTTCACAATCAATTGCGGGAGAGCAGGGCTTGAAGGAGAGAGTTTAGGAAGAAAGTTTAAACATCTGCTTAATAAATATCAACTGATCAAGGCAGAACTCCAACTGGAGGTGATAAATGACCTCCTAGATCCAGTGCTCAAAAAGACACTGCCTAGAATGTATCTCCAGTTTTTGGTGCTTCACAGCATTCCTATAGATCACATGAACATCAGTAGTTTAGAAAGTGTTTTAGCCAATTATCACACTTCACATAAATTATGTGCTCTGTTTATCTCTCCATCAACTTGCATACTCAATTAAAAAGGCACTAAAGCCACAATTAAACATGATTCAGATAGAGGATGCCATTTTAAAAACCTGAACAACTTCAAAAACACACTTGAAACACAGTTAAAGGGCCACTAAAGTCAAATTAAAGTTTGATGATTCAGATAAAGCACGTGATTTAAAAAAACAAACTTTCCAATATACTTCCATTATCAAAACATGCACATTCTTTTTATTTCCACACTACTGAGCATGTGCAAGAGATCACAGTATATATATATATATATATATATATATATATATATATATATATATATATATATATATATATATATATATATATATATATATATATATATATATATATATATATATGTCCAAAAAAGGTTAAGCACATCAAACAATTTTTTCAGCAGCCAGGGTGCACTTTAAAATGTATACAAAAAGTCCAGCAAAAAGGCACTCACTGTTCACTTAAAATTTAACTTTTAATAACTATGCAAAAGATTAAAAAGACATAACGTTTCGGTGTTTACAAAACACCTTTGTCAAATGTCAACAAAACAAAATATCCTTAGTGTCCCAAAACTCACCTACCGTACCCAACAAATACAATCCCTTATATACCAACAAACAAACCTAATTGCGCTCCTGTTTCCGATTCACTGCTCATGTGGTGACGTAATGACGTCATCACGCTGCGTGTTCACGTGTTGAATCACCAACCAATCATGCTGTGGTTTGTTGTCATAGCAACATATATATAGAAAACATCGCCGCTTTCGACACTGTAATGCAAACTTACCATTCATAATTGCTAACACCATTAAGCAGATAAATATCTGCCTCAGCCTACTTACAGTGTGACGCTCAAATACACTCTGATCACGGCTAGCTATGTTACGATCGGTTACCATGGGAGCCGGCATAACATGTCATCTTACCCATATGCGGTTTGGCTCAAAAACCTCTACAGTCAACAGCACTATTCTTAAGACGGAGGATGTCAGCATAAGCATATTAACACTAGGACCAAACCTCCAACATTACTTGCTATTATTCTGTGTCCCTGTGTTACAGTACTGGCCTATCATATGGTGACCGGTTGTCATGGAAACACATGATACAAGATATAATGTTGCCTTAGCCTGTGGCACTCAAATATGGAATGTAGTGTTGGCCCACTGCGTTATGTTCAGTTACTACAGGGACCACTGAGTCATGCCCCCTTATCAATGAAGGAGCTGGCTCCTAGATCCTAGTCAATAACAACATTAAGTAAAACCAAGAGTCAGCGCATCAGTGTCAAAAGTGGTATAAATCCAGAGCATTTGATCTTTGCACAGCAGCGCAAAATAGGGATAAAAACATTTTCATATACAGTGATATGTGTAACTTAAAACCTAAAACCAATGTGGCATAAATCTACAGCAGTTAAAATGAGAAATCATGCCAAGATGATTTATACATTTTTATATACATATTCGGAGGCATACACTTAACTGGTAAATCAGATTACCCTGAACTTCATGTGTGTAAAGGTATCATTCCCTTCCATGCCTCTTAGAGTATGCATAGAAACCTGTGGGTACCCACTAGGATGAAAATCCATGTGAATAGTCTCGGGCGACAGTGCATACAACAGTAGCTGGTAAATTCCAATGTGGTACTATTTAGTATAGAACGGTCCGAAGTCAAGGACAGTATTTAGTCCCTTAGGGACCAATGTGTCAAGCATGTGAATCCATCTTGTTTCCACTTGTAGCAGCCTAGTATCCCTGTCACCACCTCTCCTCAGTAGTGGCACATGGTCAATCACCATTGATCTAAGGCTTGATAAACTGTGGTTGTGTTCAGCAAAATGTAGGGCAACGGGTTGCTCCGAATCCCCTTGTATCAATGCCTCACGTATTGCGCAGCGATGGTTCGCCATTCGGTCTCGGAAACTCGTTATTGTTTTACCAATATAAACCAAGGAGCACGGAGAGATCAACATATAAATGACATATGTGCTCGTGCACGTTAATCTGTATCGGATGGTATTTCGCTTGTTGGTATGCGGGTGTTGGAACGTCTGGCCTTTCAATATGGTGTTGCATGTGATACAACTTCCACATGTGTAGCATCCTGGTTTGGACGTCTTCAGCCAGGTATCCTTCTGGTAGCATTTAACCGGATCGGCCTTCACCAGTAAATCCCTCAGGTTCTCCGCCCTGCGATACACCATCCTAGGCGGCTGCATCTTCTGGAATGGGAGAGTCGGATCAGTTCCCAAGATTGGCCAGTTTCCATGCGCCGATTTTAAATGAAAAGTGAGTGCCTTTTTGCTGGACTTTTTTTTTTTTATATATACAGTACATATATATATATATATATATATATATATATATATATATATATATATATATATATATATGTATGTATGCATTCTGTGGTTGGCTGATGGCTGTTACATGATACAGGGGGCAAGTAAACTTACTTTAAAAATTTGTCAGAAAGAAGTCTACTACTTATTTGAAATTTCGGACTAAGCATTTTGTTTTTGTTATGCATTTGTTGATTATGCAACTCTGCAGTATTTAACAGTCCTTTAAAGGGCCAGGAAGCATAATAAAGTTTTAACCCTTTAAAATTTTACTTCCCTTCCTCGCAGTCAGTTTTTTTCAACTGTGCATCATGGGTGTGCTGTCTAATCCGATTAACAAAATGTAGTGCGCTCCCGCACTGGGTAAAATTGACGGCTGCTTTACCCAGGGTGGGAGCGACTTACATGTAGTTCAACCACGCAACCGAGCACACTGTGATTAGACAGCACACCCTGACGTGCTTTTGAAAAAAAAACTGAGGAGCTGAAGAGCAGGGCAAGGAGGTAAAGTTTTGGGTTGTTATCAACGTTAATAACAACGTTGACTGGCCTTTTAAGTAGCTACATTTATGGTCATTTTAATTAAGGGCATGATAATGTATCAATGTTTTATGATATATATATAAATATATATATATATATATATATATATATATATATATATATATGTGTGTGTGTTTTCATGCATTTAAATTGATAGTAAACTTTACCCTTTATCTAAACAAGTGAGAACAACCTTTTACTCTTGTGTATTATTTGTGCACAGAGTGTGAAACTGAAACAAAAAGACTACCATATCATGCGATACCCTCTGGTATATACCTAGTTCACTGGTTTTTAAACCTATCCTCAGGGCTCCCCAACAGGCCAGGTTTTCAAGATTACCTTGGATGAGAGCAGGTAAAATAACCATGGTTACTAATCAGCTGATTATTTCACCTGTGATCCAGTTCAGAAATCCTCAAAATGTGGCCTGATAACAGGTTTGCAATCCAGTGACCCAGTTGGTCAGAAGTTCATCCTACAGCAAAATATTGACCCAAAACATACCTCCAGGCTATGAGGTCAATTTATTAAGCAGCGGATGCTGCATCAAAGCCCCATTGTTTCAGGTCCGCCTGAAAGGAAGTTAAAAAGCAGCGGTCATAAGACCGTTGCTCCTTAACTTCTAAGCCACCATTTAGGTGACGGACTGGAATCATCCCGACCTGATCGGGATGACTGACGGCCCCTGCTAGTGGCCGATTGGCCGCCAGTGAGCTGGGGGCGGCATTGCACAATCATTTCACCAGAATTGCTTGTGCAATGTTATATGCCGACAGCGTGTGCTGAAAGAATGCAACAATTGTGTTTGGCTGTTATATTTACAAAAGATAGCTACTTTGATGAGTCAAAATTTTACAGTTTTTTAAATCTCAAATTATTTACTTGTTCTATATTTTAATTTCAAAATGCACTGAGACAATAAAGGGACAATACCCAAATGTTGAAGCAGCGTAGCTGTAAAAAGCTAACTAGAAAGTATAACCTGGACATCTCTATGTAAAAAAGGAAGATATTTTACCTCAAATGTCCTAAGTATTCACACCCCACTGTGTTAGAGACTTTAAGCAGCCAGTCAGGATGTTTGTCCCAGGAATTGCTAGGGAATGTTACATTGAAATCTCATGAGATCACAGCAAAATCGAAGCATTACCTCAGAACTGCTGATGCTGATTGGCTAATGTTTTTTTTTTTTTTTCAACTTTCAGCTGGACAGCAGCTAAAGTATAACACAGCACTTACTCTGATGCGCTGAAGAAATTGTGAGGTAAAATATCTTCCTTTTTTACATAGAGATGCCCAGGTGATATTTTACTGTCAGCTTTTTACAGTTATACTGCATAATTTTTAAAATTATTTAGTTGAGTATTATTTCCCTTTAAATTCTGTAAAATTCAATAAAAACTGTGTTGCTCTGAAACTTTTGACTGGTAGTGTATATACAAATATAGAGAGAGAGCAAGTGGTAGGAAAACATCACTATAGTGAGAGGGGTGATTACAGTTATAAAATGGCTGCCCCACCCCAGATATGTCCATGTGTAAAAAATTAAATATTTTCATATCCAACAATATCAGCATTTATTAAAAAATCAAAGTATCATATAGACTAGGGTATTACTATTTTATTGATATTGCTTGTGTTTTATTTTACAACAGCAGGATTATGTTAAAGATAATACCTCAAATAAAATGTGATTAAAATCAAAGTTATATATAAAGGGTCAGTAAGCATTTTTTGAGTAAAAATGAAGATATTTTACCTCAAATGTCCTAAGTATTCAGACCTCACTGTAAAGAGCCTTTAAAGCAGCCAGTCAGGATGCTTGTCCCAGGACTTTCTAGGCAGGGAGTGTGCATCTGTCATGTGCAGGCAGTCATGTTATTATCCTATTCATTAGTAATTTGTATGAAATCTCATGAGATCACAGCAAAGGCAAAGCATTACCTCAGCACTGCTGATTGCCCCCCCCCCCCCAACTTGCATTTTGACAGCAGCTGAAGTATAACTATTTGCACAGCACTTACTCTAGTGAGCTGAAGAAATTTTGTTCAGGTGATATTTTCTTCTCAGCTTCTTAGTTATGCTGCATCACTTTTAAGTCATTTAGCATAGTATGTCCCTTTAATTGGACACGAACAGCTTTCCAATTTACTTATATTATCTAATTTGATTCATTTTCTTGGTATCCTTTGCTGAAGGAGCAACAGAGCATTACTGGGAGCTAGCTAAACATATCTAGTCAGCCTATGACAAGAGACAAGTGTGTGTAGCCACCAATTGCCAGCTTGTCCCCATTAGTGTAGGTCGGAAATGTACATATTGTTTTTTAACAAAGGATAGCAATAGAATAAAGTAAATGTGAAAATAGAAGTGCATTAATAAAGGGTTTTAAAATGGCATGCTCAATCTGAACACAAAGTTTTATTATTTTCCTGAGAAATGTAGAAAGTTTAATTTTGTTTTATTTCCAAATCTCTTCAACGCAGGTTATAACCATTATTGTGAAACTGTTATCCCGGAGCGACATGAAGTAGATTATTAACAATGACAAAACAGTATGAATTAGGATAAAACATCTACCTTCACTAACAGTGTGGTGACCTAGATCCTGCAAATGTGATTGTGTAAGCGACTGCGCGTGTCATTGTCAATAAAGTTTATTGAATATTTTCACTGACAGGAGAAAAACAAACATGGCGGCGTAGTGAAAGCAACATTTTAGATAGTCAGCGCTGCCTCCATCGCTGTAAATATGGAAGCAACTGCCGGCTTCGTAGATGAAAGCGAGGAGCGGAGAGGGGTCCGAATCGTTGGGTCAGAACTAGTAGAGAATTACACGGTGAGTGGAACCGGGCAGGGTACCGCGTGACGTGCTTGTAGTCTGCTGACCACTGTATGGACTGTCACTTGGGTGGATTCACTTTTATGCTGCCCATACGGTTCTTCCAGTAGATCTCTAAATTCTGATCTCAAGATTGTTGCAAGTTGCATGACATTAGATGAATAGATGTGATTCAGAGTTCATTTATGCAAAACACCACTGTGGCAAAACAAAAAAACAGCATGGTTCTTATATTAGCTGTTATCTTTGTAATGTAAACAGATTATGGAGCTATAGAAGGGTTACAAAAAAAGATAGTACAGGAAGGCAGGCTGTGACAGGATTGCAGTTCCCTGCTCCCTAAAGAGCTTACAATCTAAGTATATTGCACATATCCTTGAACACCTTAGATAACAGCAAAAGATTCCTATTATAAATAAGATAACATTTACTAATACCAGCAGCAGATAACCAGGTTCCAAGCTGACTGATGCTTTGGAAACCTGGGAAGACTAAATAAGGTAGTGGTGTAGCAGAAAATTGACTCCCAAGCACACTAACACTTTGGGGACTTGATAAGAAGAAATAGTGGAGGGCTCTATAGATTTGTTCAAAATCTAGGAGCCAGGCCTTACATTTTGGAGCCTTTAATTTTTGACCATCCCTATTATATATTAGATATTTGTCATTCTTTATTTGTTATAGAAATGACCGATTTATGTCTACGGGCTGCAGCCAGTTTGTCATTAAAATCAGCTGGGTAGTGCACCTGCTTAAATGGTCCTTTGGAGAGCACACACGTGTATGTGTGTGTGTGTATATATATGTATATATATATATATATATATATATACATACATACACATTAAATTTCAGGTGCTGCTAGTGGCAGCCCATGAGTTCTCTTGGGATTGTAGTCCAGGGTGCCAGGGCTTAATATTAAGGCGCCAGTTGCTTCTTGGCACCTTGGTTTGTCGAGCCCTGCAATAGATAACTGGGTTTCCAGCAAATAGACACTGTGGAGACCCAGGAAGAGGCAGTGGTACAGCAGATCACCAAAACTGATGAGTACTTTTTATAAAAATAAAAAAAGTTATCCTACTATAGCTTGATATTCCCCATGCTTCCTTCCTTTTTCTTTTCTATAGTATAGTGCAACTAATTCATATATCATTATTGACACTGCTTTCTTGCAGCTAATAAGCAAGCATGCAGTTATGCAAGTAAACAGTGAATCGAAACATGAGTTCCGTTCACTGTTTACAAATACCTCATTAGTAGTCTCCTTTAGACGCTAGTGCTCTTGTCTGCTTGGAGTCTCAATTTCATTCAGCCGTGCGCCAGAGCTTGGGATTGGACGACCAGCTTAGATGTCATCAGGAATACAAATTTAAAAAACACTGTCGCAAGAGGGGCAGCCAGGGAACTAAAGAATGATGCAAGATTAATAAAATGATTAAAGATAAATATGTTAATTTATAATGTAAAATTAAAGCATGTGCCCTTATGTTTTATAGTAAAGATGTTCTATAAAAAGCTAGTAATGAAACTTTACTATCACTGTAAACCAATGTAAAGCTAATCAAGCATTTTTTCAATGTCTGTTGCATAAATTATTATTAGATCAAAATACAATTAGTTTGTGTTTGTTGTTATAATATTGCAAAGTATTTCATTTCCCCCTGGCAAACTTTTATGTGGAGAACAATGAGTGTGTTTAATTTTGAGGTGGTCCAATTTAATACTTTCTGGTTTGCAAGGTTGTGGTGCATTTTAATGTATTTTCAAATATATTAAATACAGTAAATATTATTGAAAAAATACAAATGTTTGTAGATTTCTTTTTAACATTGTACCTAAAATATTTTTTCCCCTCTAATTGTTTTTGTGGAATATTTAGGTATATATCATTGAAGTCTATGTTGGTGTTTATCAATGGAAAGTAAAGCATCGTTACAGTGACTTTTATGATCTTCATGAAAAGGTATATGTATTTACCAAACTGTATCTGTTCTGGCTTGCTTTTGTGTAATTTTATACATTTCTTAATGTTTTTTACTTGTGTACAATTTACAGTAGATTATTTACACATGCTATATTAACCTAATGCTCCAAATGACTGAATTAGAAATAATTATCTGATAAAATTTGTTCCACAACTATATTGGAAGTTGAAACTTCTATTGTAAAATGTATTTAGATGAATGGGTCAAATTGTCCCTATGCAAAGGGGGGTGAGTAGGGTTAATGTAGTGTGAAGGCAGTTGAAAACCACATGATATTGAATTATTTTGAGTATGCATTATACACAGCTCTTCTGATGAATATATAGCCAGTCCCTGTCATCAGCATGTTATGGGGCAGAAATGTCCCTCTTTTTTTTCAAATGAAGCTTACCAAGTCCCTCTAACTAAAACATAGGGGAGAAAAGAGATTTAATTTAAACATATAATTCTCTTTTTGAATACAGCATTTTAGATTTTACTGTAGATGATAAAAAGTCCCTTTTTAACATCAACTAAAAACAAGTATGTTTGGCTATAATTGTTTATAAAAATGTAGTATTGTATTCTGTAATGTTTTACTTAGAGCATAATGAGTAAATGTTATGTAAAAACAGTAGAACTATACACCCTGATCTGAAAGGGACAGTATATTGAAAAAAATGGTTTCCCTTTTAATGTGTTCTATCAGCTGCAAAGTATAAAATATATGGGAAATTGTTTCTTTAGGCTTATTTGTATATTAAATAGATGTTCCTGTTAGTTGAAATCCAATTAAATGGGCTGTGCTTCTGAGGAGAGCAGACCTCATTAGCTTATCTCTCTATTATTTACACAAAATCCTCCTTATCTAAATATACACAGTGAGACTAATACTTAGACAGAACAAAGGAAAATTAACATTTTATAAGCTCTCTGTCCATCACCCCACTGGGAGAGTGGTTTATTTATAAATCTTTTTGAATACATGATTTTTCTATATACTGTAAATTACTTAAAGGGACAGTCAACTCCAAAAAAAAACATAATTTATGTAAGAACTTACCTGATAAATTCATTTCTTTCATATTAGCAAGAGTCCATGAGCTAGTGACGTATGGGATATACATTCCTACCAGGAGGGGCAAAGTTTCCCAAACCTCAAAATGCCTATAAATACACCCCTCACCACACCCACAAATCAGTTTAACGCATAGCCAAGAAGTGGGGTTATAAGAAAAAAGTGCGAAAGCATAAAAAATAAGGAATTGGAATAATTGTGCTTTATACAAAAAAATCGTAACCACCACAAAAAAGGGTGGGCCTCATGGACTCTTGCTAATATGAAAGAAATGAATTTATCAGGTAAGTTCTTACATAAATTATGTTTTCTTTCATGTAATTAGCAAGAGTCCATGAGCTAGTGACGTATGGGATAATGACTACCCAAGATGTGGATCTTCCACGCAAGAGTCACTAGAGAGGGAGGGATAAAATAAAGACAGCCAATTCCGCTGAAAATAATCCACACCCAAAATAAAGTTTAAATCTTATACTGAAAAAAACTGAAATTATAAGCAGAAGAATCAAACTGAAACAGCTGCCTGAAGTACTTTTCTACCAAAAACTGCTTCAGAAGAAGAAAACACATCAAAATGGTAGAATTTAGTAAAAGTATGCAAAGAAGACCAAGTTGCTGCTTTGCAAATCTGATCAACCGAAGCTTCATTCCTAAACGCCCAGGAAGTAGAAACTGACCTAGTAGAATGAGCTGTAATCCTTTGAGGCGGAGTTTTACCCTACTCGACATAGGCATGATGAATTAAAGATTTTAACCAAGATGACAAAGAAATGGCAGAGGCCTTCTGACCTTTCCTAGAACCGGAAAAGATAACAAATAGACTAGAAGTCTTTCGGAAATTCTTAGTAGCTTCAACATAATATTTCAAAGCTCTAACTACATCCAAAGAATGCAATGATTTCTCCTTAGAATTCTTAGGATTAGGACATAATGAAGGAACCACAATTTCTCTACTAATGTTGTTAGAATTCACAACCTTGGGTACAAATTTAAAAGAAGTTCGCAACACCGCCTTATCCTGATGAAAAATCAGAAAAGGAGACTCACAAGAAAGAGCAGATAATTCAGAAACTCTTCTAGCAGAAGAGATGGCCAAAAGAAACAAAACTTTCCAAGAAAGTAATTTAATGTCCAATGAATGCATAGGTTCAAACGGAGGAGCTTGAAGAGCCCCCAGAACCAAATTCAAACTCCAAGGAGGAGAAATTGATTTAATGACAGGTTTTATACGAACCAAAGCTTGTACAAAACAATGAATATCAGGAAGATTAGCAATCTTTCTGTGAAAAAGAACAGAAAGAGCAGAGATTTGTCCTTTCAAGGAACTTGCAGACAAACCTTTATCCAAACCATCCTGAAGAAACTGTAAAATTCTCGGAATTCTAAAAGAATGCCAGGAAAAATGATGAGAAAGACACCAAGAAATGTAAGTCTTCCAGACTCTATAATATATCTTCCTAGATACAGATTTACGAGCCTGTAACATAGTATTAATCACAGAGTCAGAGAAACCTCTTTGACTAAGAATCAAGCGTTCAATCTCCATACCTTTAAATTTTAAGGATTTGAGATCCTGATGGAAAAAAGGACCTTGCGACAGAAGGTCTGGTCTTAACGGAAGAGTCCACGGTTGGCAAGAGGCCATCCGGACAAGATCCGCATACCAAAACCTGTGAGGCCATGCTGGAGCCACCAGCAGAACAAACGAGCATTCCTTCAGAATCTTGGAGATTACTCTTGGAAGAAGAACTAGAGACGGAAAGAGATAGGCAGGATGATACTTCCAAGGAAGTGACAATGCATCCACTGCTTCCGCCTGAGGATCCCTGGATCTGGACAGATACCTGGGAAGTTTCTTGTTTAGATGAGAAGCCATCAGATCTATTTCTGGAAGTCCCCACATTTGAACAATCTGAAGAAATACCTCTGGGTGAAGAGACCATTCGCCCGGATGTAACGTTTGGCGACTGAGATAATCCGCTTCCCAATTGTCTATACCTGGGATATGAACCGCAGAAACTAGACAGGAGCTGGATTCCGCCAGCACAAACTTACTTCACCACCTCCATAGGAGGCAAAAGTTTGTAAAACTGATTTGTGGGTGTGGTGAGGGGTGTATTTATAGGCATTTTGAGGTTTGGGAAACTTTGCCCCTCCTGGTAGGAATGTATATCCCATACGTCACTAGCTCATGGACTCTTGCTAATTACATGAAATAAATGTATTGTTTAAAAAGATAGATAATCCCTTTTTATAACTTTTTCCCCAGTTTTGCACAGGCAACATGGTTATAGTAATATACTTTTACCCTCTGTGATTTCCTTGTATCTAAGCCACTTTTGACATCCCACTGATCACATGACTATCTATTGACTTGCATTTTAGCCAATGAGTGCATTGTCAGCCACAAGTTTCGGGAGAGAGCACAATGTTATCTATATGGCCCACACGAACTAGCCTCGTCTTGTTGTCAAAAGCAAAAAAAAAAAAAAAAGCATGTGATAATAGGCTGTCTGTAGTGGCTTAGGAACAGGTAGAAATTTAGAGGTTTGAATGTTATAAAGTATATTAATAAAACAATGTTGGTTATCTAATTTGCTTCATTCTCTTGATATGCTTTGCTGAAATGCATATCTAAATAGGCTCTAGCAGTTGATTGGTGGCTACAGATAAAGGCCTTGTGTGATTGGCGCACCCATGTGCATTACTATATCTTAAACAAAGGATATCTAAAAAATTAAGCATATTAGATATTAGTAAATTTAGAATGTTTTTTAAAATTGTATTCTCCCCTAAGGCAGAATATGCAGTGATCTGAGATGTAATCGCAGAAAATGCAGCATGTCTTCAGAAAGAATAGGACACATGCAGGAACTGTTAGTGCTTTAACTTTGCAGCGCTGCTCCGCATCATGCTGTTCTCTTCAAACAGAGCTTTGCTCTGGCAGCACTGTGTAAGTTTTTCTTAAGACAGTGCATAAACAGTAGTGCTGCAAAGCACCAGCACATTTATAGTTGACTGGCTCTCAGATTTTTCAAACCCGTCCCAGTCTACAAAACATTTTTTTCTGAATGTAAGACATTCTAATGATTAATGCACCAATTTTATTACTACATTGCTATGTTTAGACAAGAGAAAAGGTAACACATTTATTCAAGAGACATTTTACCATTTCTTTTTTTTCTCTGCAGCTAATTTTCAATTTTTAATTGCTGCAATATAATACAAAACTTAAAGGGACACTGTAGTCAGAAATGAAATCTAAATACAATGTTAATATACATATAAATAAGTATTTTTCTCAAATACATTCTTTACCAAATATGTAGCGTTAATGAAATATTTATAATTTCCAAACCTACTTTTAAGTCAGCCGTTACGGATTCCCAATCCTTGCTGACAACTGCAGTTGAAAGATGGCGTTTTTGGTAAGTACTGCGCATGCGCGAGTTAGCGCAGCGTCACTACTAACGTCACCATCTGCAGATACATTAGGCGAGGAGAATCTATAGAGCAGCAGTCAATCGAGCTTCGCAACTAACGTAAGTATTGTTCTTGCTAACGCTTTGAGAATCGCCCTAGAATAAACGAGCAAAGGATCTAACTTAGATACAATATTCAATACTTTGTTTATGCTATATTTCAATTGAAGCGACTTTCAAGTAAAGAGAATCCCCCTTGAAACAAACAAGCTAAATATATATATTTTTAAACGGCTGGCAAATCTTGATAGTAGCTTTGAAATTAAAGGTACAGTATTATTTTATTACAGTTTATTTGGTCTCTGTGATGCTTTCTAGATATAATTACAAATGTTAGATTATATAGCAATATAAACCATCCGAGACAAATAATCCAATAAGACGCTGGCAAAAGCTCTATAGTAGAATACAGAGAACCGGACAGAATGTTACCATTTGAATCTAAAAATAACCTGTCACTAGAAATATGTATGATCAATGACCAAAGGAGTTCTGCTTCTATTAAAGGGTCTTGAAGATCTGTAGCCACTAACTTGCTTACAAGCATAGGGCAAATTGCTATTTAAGTGCAAAACCTGACGTTATTGAAGATCATGGATTCAAATACAATCATCTGATTTCATATTTATTAGTAATAACTAGAAACAACTGCAATGAAAGGACCCCCAGCAAAGTCAAAGCAGTATAGTATATGGTCTCTGCCAGCTGTGCTATTGCAGAATGCTGCATGCATAAAGGATTCTACCTGTGTACTGTGCAGTGAGAAGAGTGATGTGCATAGCACAATATACTGGTGATGGGGGTGCTGTATTCATTTACAGACAGAACACATTTGGCAACATAAGACGTTTCACGTTTCTATCATAAGTAGAAAGTCTGGCTAACCGATTGCATAGATTGTTCCCTTCAATGCGCAAGCGTCAAATGAACTATGGTGTGGGTAACTTCGGCTTCTAGGATTAGCAATGCGCATGCACGATTTACCAGAATTGATGCGCAGGTTTATTGGGAAGCGTTAGGTGGCTAATTATATGCATAACATCGATCTGCAATTGGTCAAAGTGTTCATATATAGACAATGCAGAAAACGGTGGTCTGGAAAAGGTGACGTCATGGCCGGGTAATGTATATTAAAAATATAAGGTTTTAAAGCTTTGTTTTTAAAAAAAATATAGGTTAGTAGATGTTAATAGATAAACATTAACCAAAATATGTGACTATTTTGTATTGAAAAACGGCAAAAACAGTAATCCTTTAAAGGGACAGTCTACACCAGAATTTTTATTGTTTTAAATGATAGATAATCCCTTTATTACCCATTTCCCAGTCTTGCATAACTAACACAGTTATAATAATATACTTTTAACCTCTGTGATTATCTTGTATCTAAGCTTCTGCAAACTGCCCCTTTTTTCAGTTCTTTTGACAGACTTGCAGTCTAGCCAATCAGTGCCTGCTCCCAGATAACTTCTCGTGCACGAGCACAGGGTTATCTATATGAAATACGTGAACTAACACCCTCTAGTGGTGAAAAACTGTTAAAATGCAATCTGAAAGAGGTGGGCTTCAAGGTCTAAGAAATTAGCATATGAACCTCCTAGGTTAAGCTTTCAACTAAGAATACCAAGAGAACAAAGCAAAATTGGTGATAAAAGTAAATTGGAAAATTGTTTAAAATTACATGCTATATCTGAATCATGAAAGTTTATTTTGGCCTAGACTGTCCCTTTAAAAAGTTGCTTTTCTCTCCAGTTAATCAACACATTGCAACTGAGCTGGTGCTTTAGTGTAACTGCCTAATTTTAAACTGAAAATTAAACATGTTCTGCCTCTGAGTATTCTCTATCTGAATCATGAAAGAAAAATAATGGGTTTCATGTCCCTTTAAATGAGGGGAAAAAAGCACAGCACACTGTTTCTGTAAAAGGTCAGTAGTTCTCATGGAAGCTGTAATCTTATCTATGTAATCCAGCCTCCATATCAGTATGTGCATGCAATGCAAATCATAACATTTTGTGACTTCTTAACACCCAGCTGCTTGTTTGATCCACTCAAAATTATACTGTATTCCCTATTTCTGTTTTTTTTTTTTTTTGTACAGAAGTGTAAAGTGAATACACTCTAAAACCAAAATTCTGCAATACAAACAATGGCTCCCAAATATAACTGGCAGAGGCAAAAAAGATTTGGATGTTGAGTTATTTAATAAAAACATCAAGCACCTTAAAGGGACATTGTAGTCAGTTTAAAAGTATGTAATTTAAAATAGCCAGCTACTGTTAATAACAAATATGAAACAGATACTGTTGTATTTGTTTAATTTTAAATTGAAACAGCTTGGTTTTTAAGAAACAATGATATTTTGTTATGAGTTTATTTTTGGTGCTACATTCTCTCTTTCCTATTATTAAAATATCACCTGAACATCTTTATGTAAAAAAGTAAGATATTTTACCTAAAGAGATTTTAAGCAGCCAGTCAGGATGCTTGTCCCAGGACTTGTTATGGAGTGTTTATCTAGCATTTGCAGGCACAGCCATGTTTCCTATTCAATTTAAAGGGACAGTCTACACTAAAAATCTTATGTTTAAAAAGATAGATAACGTCTTTACTACCCTTTCCCCAGCTTTGCACAACCAACATTGTTAAATTAATATACTGTATAACATTTAAACCTCTAAATGTCTGCCTGTTTGTAAGCTACTACAGACAGCCTCTTTCACATGCTTTTTTGTTTGCTAGTTCATGTGGGCCAATATAGATAACATTGTGTTTACTCTGGAAGAATTATTTAAAGTGAAAGTAAATCCTAGCGTTTTACAAACGCTTGGATTTACCATTGAAACAAATAAAGGGCATTTTCATTCATGAAGTATAAGATACTTCATGTAGAAAGCTCCTTTATTTGATTCAATCGTTCACCGCTCTTAGCTCCTACAGCAGCTCATGGCTAAAAAAAGTTTTGGCTAAGAGGTGACGTTTTCACCTCTTAGCCAATAGCCGTGCGGTAAATCAAGCTCCCATGGGCGCCAAGCCGGATTTACCGCATGGCTATTGGCTAAGAGGTGAAAATGTCACCTCTTAGCCAAATTTTTTTTTTGGCTAAATATAATATATATAAAGTCATGTGATCAGGGGGCTGTCAGAATATGCTTAGATACAAGATAATCACAGAGGTAAAAAGTATATTAATATAACAGTGTTGGTTATACAAAACTGGGGAATGGGTAATAAAGGGATTATCTATCTTTTAAAACATTAAAAATTCTATTGTAGACTGTCCCTTTAAGGAAGTTCTATGAAATCTAATGAGATCACAGCAAAGACAAAGCATTACCTCAGCACTGCTAATGCTGATTGGTTATTATTATTTTAATTAGATTTTTTTGCAACTTGCAGCTGAAGTATAATTGTTTACACAGAACTTACTCTGGTGAGCTGAAGAAATTTTGAAGTAAAATATCTTCCTTTCTACATAGAGATGCTCAGGTGATATTTTCTTGGCAGCTTTTTACAGTTACACTGCATCAGTTTCAAGTGATTTAGCATATGAGTATTATGTCCCTTTAATGACCTGTTTCTTTATGTTGCATATGTCAGTTTAACTATATCAGTAATTTCTTTCTGTTTTTCAGCTAACTACAGAGAATAAAATAGATAAAAATCTGTTGCCTCCTAAAAAGATTATTGGAAAGAACTCCAAGAGCCTGGTAGAAAAAAGACAGAAAGACTTGGAGGTTTACCTGCAAACACTTCTTACTAAGTTTCCATCTGCTGTACCCAAATCATTGTCCTATTTTTTGGATTTTCATTTATATGTAAGTATATTTAGTATCTATTTTTGAAATGATGATCGTATTTGAAATTATCAATTTGTATTAAATTACATTTCTTTTATGCTTGATAGCAGTTACTTTTTGCATTTTTCATTTCATTACACAAAACTCGTATATCATTAAAGCATATTAATACTTCTCATGTGACTGATCCTGTTGTGCTTTAAGATTGTATGTAGATTAAAATCAATAGTATATTGTAAAATTCATATGAAAAGGTGTGTGTGTGTGTATATGTATGTATGTATGTATATATATATATATATATATATATATATATATATATATATATATATATATATATATATATATATATATATATATATATATATATAATTTCTTCTGTTAAGTGTGATCAGTCCACGGGTCATCATTACTTCTGGGATATTACTCCTCCCCAACAGGAAGTGCAAGAGGATTCACCCAGCAGAGCTGCATATAGCTCCTCCCCTCTACGTCACTCCCAGTCATTCTCTTGCACCCAACGACTAGATAGGATGTGTGAGAGGACTATGGTGATTATACTTAGTTTTATATCTTCAATCAAAAGTTTGTTATTTTAATATAGCACCGGAGTGTGTTATTACCTCTCTGGCAGAGTTTGAAGAAGAATCTACCAGAGTTTTTGCTATGATTTTAGCCGGAGTAGTTAAGATCATATTGCTGTTTCTCGGCCATCTGAGGAGAGGTAAACTTCAGATCAGGGGACAGCGGGCAGATGAATCTGCATAGAGGTATGTAGCAGCTTTTATTTTCTGACAATGGAATTGATGAGAAAATCCTGCCATACCGATATAATGTCATGTATGTATACTTTACACTTCAGTATTCTGGGGAATGGTACTTCACTAGAATTACACTGTAAGAAGTACATAAAGCTGTTTAATAACTAGAAATTATGTTTAACGTTTTTGCTGGAATGTAAAATCGTTTTCATTTGCTGAGGTACTGAGTGAATAAATGTTTGGGCACTATTTTTCCACTTGGCAGTTGCTTAATCTTTTTTCTGACAGTTTCTGTTCTCTCTCACTGCTGTGTGTGAGGGGGAGGGGCCGTTTTTTGGCGCTTTTACTACGCATCAAATATTTCAGTCAGCAGCTCATTGTATTTCCTGCATGATCCGGTTCATCTCTACAGAGCTCAGGGGTCTTCAAAACTTATTTTGAGGGAGGTAATTTCAGCAGAGCTGTGAGAATTATAGTTGACTGAGATAAAAAACGTTTATTCTGTAATTTGTTTCCTGCTTTCAGAATTTGTTATCTTTGCTAATGGGATTAAACCTTTGCTAAAGTTGTGTTTTTTACACTATAACTGTTTTCAATTTATTAATTTTCAACTGTCATAGATCTTCTGTGCTTCTTAAAGGCACAGTACGTTTTTAATATTATTCTAATTGAATTGTATTCCAAGTTGCAAGTTTATTTGCTAGTGTGTTAAACATGTCTGATTCAGAGGATGATACCTGTGTCATTTGTTGCAATGCCAAAGTGGAGCCCAATAGAAATTTATGTACTAACTGTATTGATGCTACTTTAAATAAAAGTCAATCTGTACAAATTGAACAAATTTCACCAAACAACGAGGGGAGAGTTATGCCGACTAACTCGCCTCACGTGTCAGTACCTGCATCTCCCGATCGGGAGGTGCGTGATATTGTAGCGCCGAGTACATCTGGGCGGCCATTACAAATCACATTACAGGATATGGCTACTGTTATGACTGAAGTTTTGGCTAAATTACCAGAACTAAGAGGTAAGCGTGATCACTCTGGGGTGAGAACAGAGTGCGCTGATAATATTAGGGCCATGTCAGACACTGCGTCACAGGTGGCAGAACATGAGGACGGAGAACTTCATTCTGTGGGTGACGGTTCTGATCCAAACAGACTGGATTCAGATATTTCAAATTTTAAATTTAAACTGGAAAACCTCCGTGTATTACTAGGGGAGGTGTTAGCGGCTCTGAATGATTGTAACACAGTTGCAATACCAGAGAAAATGTGTAGGTTGGATAAATATTTTGCGGTACCGGCGAGTACTGAGGTTTTTCCTATACCTAAGAGACTTACTGAAATTGTTACTAAGGAGTGGGATAGACCCGGTGTGCCGTTCTCACCCCCTCCGATATTTAGGAAAATGTTTCCAATAGACGCCACCACACGGGACTTATGGCAAACGGTCCCTAAGGTGGAGGGAGCAGTTTCTACTTTAGCTAAGCGTACCACTATCCCGGTGGAGGATAGCTGTGCTTTTTCAGATCCAATGGATAAAAAATTAGAGGGTTACCTTAAGAAAATGTTTGTTCAATAAGGTTTTATATTGCAACCCCTTGCATGCATTGCGCCGATCACGGCTGCAGCGGCATTCTGGATTGAGTCTCTGGAAGAGAACATTAGTTCAGCTACTCTGGACGACATTACGGACAGGCTTAGAGTCCTTAAACTAGCTAATTCATTCATTTCGGAGGCCGTAGTACATCTTACTAAACTTACGGCGAAGAATTCAGGATTCGCCATTCAGGCACGCAGGGCGCTGTGGCTAAAATCCTGGTCAGCTGATGTTACTTCTAAGTCTAAATTGCTTAATATACCTTTCAAAGGGCAGACCTTATTCGGGCCCGGGTTGAAAGAGATTATCGCTGACATTACAGGAGGTAAAGGCCATGCCCTGCCTCAGGACAAAGCTAAGGCTAGACAGTCTAATTTTCGTTCCTTTCGTAATTTCAAAGCTGGAGCAGCATCAACTTCCTCTGCACCAAAACAGGAAGGAGCCGTTGCTCGCTACAGACAAGGCTGGAAACCTAACCAGTCCTGGAACAAGGGCAAGCAGACCAGGAAACCTGCTGCTGCCCCTAAAACAGCATGAATTGAGGGCCCCCGATCCGGGATCGGATCTAGTGGGGGGCAGACTTTCTCTCTTCGCCCAGGCTTGGGCAAGAGATGTCCAGGATCCCTGGGCGCTAGAGATAATATCTCAGGGATACCTTCTGGACTTCAAATACTCTCCTCCAAGAGAGAGATTTCATCCGTCAAGGTTGTCAACAATCCAGACAAAGAAAGAGGCGTTTCTACGCTGCGTACAAGAGCTCTTGTTAATGGGAGTAATCCATCCTGTTCCACGATCGGAACAGGGACAGGGGTTTTACTCAAATCTGTTTGTGGTTCCCAAAAAAGAGGGAACTTTCAGACCAATCCTGGACTTAAAGATCCTAAACAAATTCCTAAGAGTTCCATCGTTCAAGATGGAGACTATTCGGACAATTTTACCTATGATCCAAGAGGGTCAGTACATGACCACTGTAGATTTAAAAGATGCCTACCTTCACATACCGATTCACAAAGATCATTACCGGTACCTAAGGTTTGCCTTCCTAGACAGGCATTACCAGTTTGTGGCTCTTCCATTCGGATTGGCTACAGCTCCAAGAATCTTCACAAAGGTTCTGGGTGCTCTTCTGGCGGTACTAAGACCGCGGGGAATCTCGGTAGCTCCATACCTAGACGACATTCTGATTCAAGCTTCAAGCTTTCAAACTGCCAAGTCTCATACAGAGTTAGTACTGGCATTTCTAAGGTCACATGGATGGAAGGTGAACGAAAAGAAAAGTTCACTCGTTCCACTCACAAGAGTTCCCTTCCTGGGGACTCTTATAGATTCTGTAGAAATGAAGATTTACCTGACAGAGGACAGGCTAACAAGACTTCAAAGTGCTTGCCGCACCCTTCATTCCATTCAACACCCGTCAGTGGCTCAATGCATGGAGGTAATCGGCTTAATGGTAGCGGCAATGGACATAGTACCCTTTGCACGCTTACACCTCAGACCACTGCAACTGTGCATGCTAAGTCAGTGGAATGGGGATTACTCAGACTTAACCCCTTCTCTGAATCTGGATCAAGAGACCAGAAATTCTCTTCTATGGTGGCTTTCTCGGCCACATCTGTCCAGGGGGATGCCATTCAGCAGACCAGACTGGACAATTGTAACAACAGACGCCAGCCTTCTAGGTTGGGGTGCCGTCTGGAATTCTCTGAAGGCTCAGGGACAATGGAGTCAGGAGGAGAGTCTCCTGCCAATAAACATTCTGGAATTGAGAGCAGTTTTCAATGCCCTCCTGGCTTGGCCCCAGTTGACAACTCGGGGGTTCATCAGGTTTCAGTCGGACAACATCACGACTGTAGCTTACATCAACCATCAGGGAGGGACAAGAAGCTCCCTAGCTATGATGGAAGTATCAAAGATAATTCGCTGGGCAGAGTCTCACTCTTGCCACCTGTCAGCAATCCACATCCCGGGAGTGGAGAACTGGGAGGCGGATTTCTTAAGTCGTCAGACTTTTCATCCGGGGGAGTGGGAACTCCATCCGGAGGTCTTTGCCCAAATACTTCGACGTTGGGGCAAACCAGAGAGAGATCTCATGGCGTCTCGACAAAACGCCAAGCTTCCTCGTTACGGGTCCAGATCCAGGGATCCAGGAGCAGTCCTGATAGATGCCCTGACAGCACCTTGGGACTTCAGGATGGCTTACGTGTTTCCACCCTTCCCGATGCTTCCTCGATTGATTGCCAGAATCAAACAAGAGAGAGCATCAGTGATTCTAATAGCTCCTGCGTGGCCACGCAGGACTTGGTATGCAGACCTGGTGGACATGTCATCCTGTCCACCTTGGTCTCTACCTCTGAAACAGGACCTTCTGATACAGGGTCCCTTCAAACAGCAAAATCTAACTTCTCTGAAGCTGACTGCTTGGAAATTGAACGCTTGATTTTATCAAGACGTGGGTTTTCTGAGTCAGTTATTGATACCTTAATACAGGCTAGGAAGCCTGTTACCAGAAAGATTTACCATAAGATATGGCGTAAATACCTATATTGGTGTGAATCCAAAGGTTACTCTTGGAGTAAGGTTAGGATTCCTAGGATATTGTCTTTTCTACAAGAAGGTTTAGAAAAGGGTTTATCTGCTAGTTCATTAAAGGGACAGATCTCAGCTCTGTCCATTCTGTTACACAAACGTCTGTCAGAAGTTCCTGACGTCCAGGCTTTTTGTCAGGCTTTGGCCAGGATTAAGCCTGTGTTTAAAACTGTTGCTCCACCATGGAGTTTAAACCTTGTTCTTAATGTTTTACAGGGCGTTCCGTTTGAACCTCTTCATTCCATTGATATAAAGTTGTTATCTTGGAAAGTTCTATTTTTAATGGCTATTTCCTCGGCTCGAAGAGTCTCTGAATTATCAGCCTTACATTGTGATTCTCCTTATTTGATTTTTCATTCGGATAAGGTAGTTCTGCGTACTAAACCTGGGTTCTTACCTAAGGTAGTTACTAACAGGAATATCAATCAAGAGATTGTTGTTCCTTCCTTGTGCCCAAATCCTTCTTCGAAGAAGGAACGTCTACTGCACAACCTGGATGTAGTCCGTGCTCTAAAATTTTACTTACAGGCAACTAAGGAATTTCGACAAACGTCTTCTCTGTTTGTCGTTTACTCTGGGCAGAGGAGAGGTCAAAAAGTTTCTGCTACCTCTCTTTCTTTTTGGCTTCGTAGCATAATTCGTTTAGCTTATGAGACTGCTGGACAGCAGCCTCCTGAAAGAATTACAGCTCATTCTACTAGAGCTGTGGCTTCCACTTGGGCCTTCAAGAATGAGGCCTCTGTTGAGCAGATTTGCAAGGCTGCAACTTGGTCTTCGCTTCATACTTTTTCCAAATTTTACAAATTTGACACTTTTGCTTCATCGGAGGCTATTTTTGGGAGAAAGGTTCTTCAGGCAGTGGTTCCTTCTGTATAAAGAGCCTGCCTATCCCTCCCGTCATCCGTGTACTTTTGCTTTGGTATTGGTATCCCAGAAGTAATGATGACCCGTGGACTGATCACACTTAACAGAAGAAAACATAATTTATGCTTACCTGATAAATTCCTTTCTTCTGTAGTGTGATCAGTCCACGGCCCGCCCTGTTTTTAAGGCAGGTAAATATTTTTTAATTTATACTCCAGTCACCACTTCACCCTTGGCTTTTCCTTTCTCGTTGGTCCTTGGTCGAATGACTGGGAGTGACGTAGAGGGGAGGAGCTATATGCAGCTCTGCTGGGTGAATCCTCTTGCACTTCCTGTTGGGGAGGAGTAATATCCCAGAAGTAATGATGACCCGTGGACTGATCACACTACAGAAGAAAGGAATTTATCAGGTAAGCATAAATTATGTTATATATATATTCAAATGTAGAGCGCACTCCCACCTAAGAGACAACTACCAGGGTGCAGGCAAGTATACTCATAAAATGGAAAAAAAGGCATGCACTCTCTGGATTTGTGCTTTAATGGCACATCAAACAGGTAACGTTTCGGGGATCAATCACCCCTTCATCAGACCACTTGGTAAGTAAGGGAATTCGGCACTCTTTTTATTTGAAAAAATAGGGCTTTTTATTTTGTGATTAAAATTTCAAATATCCACCTTTTTGCAATATATCCTCCTAACAGAGGTTGCTACAAACCCATCACAACATAGAAATCAGAATATTTGATACATAATCATCATACCATAACATCTTAAATAATCTAAACTGCTAACTAATGTCTATAGACTGCTTCTTTTTTGAAGTGTCATTTTTTATTAAAGCAGTTAGTTTCCCCGCAAATTTTTCACATGGGGCTAGTCACTGTGAGTATACATATTACCTCCTCCAGAGATGCTTGAAAAGTTCACTGTTCTCCACCTGCTCATACTAACATTGCTGCAAGCATGCAAAGCTAAGGAGCAAGCTAATATCTCTAAGGAGTAAAGGAATGAGCATCAAGTAAGAGGAAAAGAAAAACCTTTTATTCAAGTTTGCTTGTTCATAAAAGGATCACTTTGGGGTTCTCACATTTAAGTGAAAAAGAAAAAGATGACATCACAAACCAGTTACCTGACCCAGATGATCACATTCTAAAGAACCAGTAATTGGCTCAGGATATGTTGCAGAGCATTTGGTTCAAACAGTGTGGATTCAGATTTAAATACGTACATACATACTGGCAGCTTGATTAATGCGAGTGAATAAAATATTAAACCCAGTATGATTATGTTTTGAAAAAGTTTATAAAGTATGTAATGGATCTAACATACATTATTAACCAAATATACACATTTTGCACACTGGGTAAAAAATATATACATCTCTTTCGGTTTAGAATAAATCATTTGACTATTTTGAAAGTTAGATTAGATACCCCTCCCCCCCAAGAATTAACACATTTGTTGGATAATTATAAGTTTTACAATGTAAAATTTAGTCAAAACTGAAATGTACATCAGTTTGTTTCAATTAGCATTTTGGCCCTGAAGCCCACTGTCAAGCACATGCACACATCAGGCCTCAGAATATATCTCTGGCTCTGCAGCACCTCTCTCAGCACCTTAGATCATAGCTCAGGTCCTTTTGCTACTTATGTAACTATCCACTGGCCTAGAGTTGTGGGCTGTGTGTATTTCCCCTGCACAGTGTGTTGTATCTGAAGCATGGCACACAGGGTAGTGAGGACACAGTGCTAGAGCTGGCTGCCGCTGTTGCACTTCATATAACCCTTCACTGCCAGTTCTATATCATATTTGTCCATCTCCTGACATTGTTAAAGGGACTCAAAGAAGGTCCCAATAAAGACTAGCAATACTTAGAAGACATACTTACCGTGCAGAACCTGAATACTAATCTTTTGTGTCCTTTTATGCTTGGGAGCAACAAACCCTGGAGAAATAGATAATTATATCAAACTTACAGTAACTCTGGAAATAATAAATAAGGAAAGTTTAATTTAGATTTTTTTAATTAACGTCTAAGTGGGTTAATAGAATCCTACATTTTATTTTATTGTTTTTCAGATCTTCTGTTTTAAAAGGACAGTTATCATAAATATTATCTATTTCATGTAATTGGCAAGAGTCCATGAGCTAGTGACTTATGGGATATACAATCCTACCAGGAGGGGCAAAGTTTCCCAAACCTCAAAATGCCTATAAATACACCCCTCACCACACTCACAATTCAGTTTTACAAACTTTGCCTCCTATGGAGGTGGTGAAGTAAGTTTGTGCTAAGATATCTACGTTGAAATGCTCTTCTCAGCATTTTGAAGCCAGTTTCCCTCGAGTACAGTGAATGTCAGAGGGATGTGAAGGGAGTATCACCTATTGAATGCAATGGTTTTCCTCACGGGGGATCTATTTCATAGGTTCTCTATTATCGGTCGTAGAGATTCATCTCCTACCTCCCTTTTCAGATCGACGATATACTCTCATATTCCATTACCTTTACTGATAACTGTTTCAGTACTGGTTTGGCTATCTGCTATATGTGGATGGGTGTCTTTTGGTAAGTATGTTTTCATTACTTAAGACACTCTCAGCTATGGTTTAGCACTTTATGTATTTATATAAAGTTCTAAATATATGTATTGTACATTTGCCATGATTCAGGTTTTCAGAATATTTCCTTTTGTAAACTGTCAGTTTCATATCTGGGAAATGTTTTTTTATGAAAAATTTTCTTACCTGGGGTATAGTCTCTTTTTCAAATTGACTGTCTTTTAAAATTCTCAGGCAGAATTAGGCTCGCAATGGTGCAAAATGCCAAAGTTTATTGCGTCATTCTTGGCGCAAATTTTTTTTTCAGCAAAGTTACGTTCGTTGGCGTAAATTCTTCATTTCCAGCGTCTTAGTTGATGCCAAGTCCTTCACAAGGTTGTGTCATCTATGACGCGAGTATGTCGTTTCCGGACGTTTTTGGCGGCAAAAAATATTTTTCTGTTTGTTGTGCGTCATACTTGCCGCCAAATATTTTCATTATTTAAGACCCCATTCCTATTTGCCTCTTGCCTTTTTTCTATGTCAGAGGGCTATGCTGTTTTTTTCTCATTCCTGAAACTGCTATATAAGGAAATAGATAATTTTGCTTTATATGTTGTTTTTTTCTCTTACATTTGCAAGATGTCTCAATCGGATCCTGTCTCAGAAATCACTGTTGGAACCCTGCGGCCTGATACCAGTTCTACCAAAGCTAAGTGCATTTGTTGTAAACTTGTGGAGGTTATACCTCCAGCTGTGGTTTGTAATATTTGTCATGATAAACTTTTACATGCAGAGAATGTATCCATCAGTAGTAGTTCATTGTTGCTGTTCCCTCAACATCTAATGCACAAGATATACCTGTAAATTTAAAATAATTTATTTCTGAATTTATTCAGAAGGCTTTATCTGCCATTCCGCCTTCTAATAAACGTAAAAGGTCTTTTAAAACTTCTCATAAGGTTGATGAAATTTTCAAATGACCGGCAACATACTGAATTATCCTTCTCTGATGAGGATCTATCTGATTCAGAAGATCCTGCCTCAGATATTGACACTGACAAATCCTCTTATTTATTTAAAATGGAGTATATTCGTTCTTTGTTAAAAGAAGTGTTGATGGGGGGGCGGGGCTAGCCTTGAGCCTGAACGGTCGCACAGAGCTATAGCTCCAGCTACATGTTATAAATAAATATATTCCAGACCGTTCAGCCCAGTTAAACTGATCAACATAAGGTGCCTAATTGCTTTTGAACTCTACCGGAGAAGTTTAAAGATGAAGAAACACTCAATTATTTATCTGCAGAGCAAGATTATGTAAGGTAACTAACCGAGGCCCTTGAGAACGGCCATTTTCTAAGCCTAACTCAACATGGTATAACACGCAAGGCAGAAAGACAACGAAACTCTCTCCTTAACGATTAGAATCCCCTCTACTTGAGAGGTCAGAGAGCCTTTATACCTGGGTCGCTGATTCATGGATTAAGCCTCAACATCGCTTCTGCTGTATAACTACTACGGCGGGCAGTCAATGTCTAACGGCTCGCCTACCTACTAAACGAGAGCTCCTCACTCAGATAAAAACAGCCTAGCAGTCAGTCTTGCATAATGGCAACCTACTTCCACCCTCTAGAACCTAATAGGAATAATGCTTACAACACCGCGGTGGAGACTCATGATGATCGTTTGGCATTTGAGACATACATGGACATTAAGGGCCTTTTTTGGATTCTCTATGACGAGGTGAAAATTTCCTTTCATCTAACTTGCGATGCCTACGCGATTGCTTGACTACGCGCCACTGACCCAGAACTACTGGGGACTGAGCCTTCCATCTCACGTAATATTGCCACCGCGATCTCCGCCGACCTGGTTGCTGCATTATGTTCTACTCACCCGCTCCTGATCCCTACTGCCCCCAGGAACTTGAGAAGGGGTAAGCCTCTCCGTTTCCACCAGCGACATAACCGAATGTTGAGATCCCATAGTGGATGGGGATATCTGCTTCAGCCCTGTCAGCTGTCAGGAACTCCTCAAGCCTTGAGATGTGGAGTGGGATAGTGCGGACATTTACCCAGAGCTCAGCACTCCCTCTACCTAACGGTACTTCTCATGGTGCCAAAGGGAAGGGACATATGTCACATGAGTTCATACAGTGGTCCTTACTAATTATATTATGCTAACCACTTTCAGAATTTATCACCCCGGATATCAGACTTAAGCTTAAAACCCAGAATATAGCCTAGCAAACACCAGTTACTAAGAGCCCCTATGATGGCTGGTAGGCCTGAGAAATTTGGTATGAGTGACTGAGTCTACGGCAAATAAAGAGGGTGCATGTTTGTTTTATCTCTAAGTTTTTTTGGAAGCTACATGTACGGCTACACAGCAATGTTATATGTAATTATTAAGTAGGATCTTCGCTTGTTGTTTTATTTTGTATGCACATTTGAAGAACTGTGGATAGTCTATCATTGTAATGTGTTATTTACATATGTCCTACACCAATTACCATTACACACACAGGGACATAAAGCTTCCTATATCTGGCTCAATCATAATGCATTTAGGTTACTAATCCTCACTTCTTTTGTATCTAATTCCCCTCATTGTGGGACACTACTGGTTCTTACTTTCGGGCTGCTCTGTCTGACACAAGGAGCACTAGACTGTTATTCCTAATTTTATACACATAGTCTCTATATTAGATATTGGACATCTCCCCGGAGCTGCCCCTAGCCCAGATTAGCAAGATATTAGTTCATACCTCTAGTATTACCTAATAATTAATAATTCTGCTTTGTTAGCTCCTACACAGATAATGTAGAAGTCCCTAGACCCAGATCCATTTTAACTTTATGATGTCTCTATTTACTGGGTTTCATTAACCTCCTACTTCTCCTTTCTTTATATTCCCTTAATTTTAAACATGACATACTTGTAACAAGAGTTCTACCGTACCTCCCCCCCCCCCCCCCCCCCCCACACACATTCCTTCTGCTTCTCCCTTTTTCTCATCTTTTTTTCTCTTCCCCCCTTCTTCATCTCTTTAAAGCAGCTTGGGTCTGCTGATCCTCCCCACCTTGTTCTTTTATGTACCAGGTCCAAAAGTGACCATTCTCAATACCAATTTCCTCTCCTAATGTCCATCAGTTTTGTTGGGTTCAAAAGTAGCCCGTTGTTTTCATAGAGGAACTTATCTCAGAATATAATATAAAACAGAGGTTTAAGATGACTAGCCATACAGTTTTAATGTACTATTTCTGCTTTACTCAAAATGTTACTGTTTGTCTCATAATTTGATATCTATATTTTATGGCATTTTATATTTGTTATATTTTCACATAACCTCAATAAAAATTTTATTAAAGAAAAGAAAAAAAAAAGGTGTTGATTACATTACATATGGAGGAAACTAGTCCTCTTGATATTAAAACTAGTAAACGTTTAAATTCTGTTTATAAACCTCCTGTTGTTATTCCAGAGGTTTTTTCAGTTCCTGATGCTATTTCTGATATGATTTCTAAAGAATGGAATAGGCCTGGTACTTCCTTTATTCCTTCTTCAAGGTTTAAAAAATTGTATCCTTTGCCAGCAGTTAGATTGGAGTTTTGGGAAAAGATCCCCAAAGTTGATGGGGCTATCTCTACTCTTGCTAAACGTACTACTATTCCTACGGAAGATAGTTGTCATGAGCGCTTCCGTTCATCGCCGTATCGCCGCGGCTCCCGGAACTCCTCTGTGTCTCTGACGTCATGTTGCTTAGCAACATGACGCTTTCTCTCACACCCCTCTGATGACGGTTACGCTCCTGCCCTTTAAATCTCGGCGGGAGATCTGAATCTGGGCCCGTTTGTTTGTTTCCCTGGATTGTGAGTACCATATCAGTTTTGTTCTTCTGTGTACCGACTTCTGCCTGCCTGACCAAGCCTCTTGCCTAATCCCTACTTGCTGATATTTGGACATTGACTTCTGCCTGCCTGACCTTGCCTGTAGCTATTACCCTTTTGCTGATACTTTGATGCCGACTTCTGCTTGCCTGACCCTGTCTTTTGCCTATACCTTTTGCTGATATTTGGATGCCGACTTCTGCCTGCCTGACCTTGCTTTGGCCTTTACCTTTAAACCTATTCTTTGTTAAACAAGACCTGCTTAAAGGGACATTTTACTTTTACAAGCTGCAAAAGAGAACTTTGCCTTTCTGTTTGTTATACACCTGCTTAAAAGGGACATTTACTTTTACAAGCTGCAAAAGAGAACTTTGCCTTTCTGTTTGTTATACACCTGCTTAAAAGGGACATTTACTTTTACAAGCTGCAAAAGAGAACTTTTCCTTTCTGTTTGTTATACACCTGCTTAAAAGGAACATTTACTTTTACAAGCTGCAAAAGAGAACTTTGCCTTTCTGTTTGTTATAAACCTGCTTAAAGGGACATTATACTTTTACAAGCTGCAAAAGAGAACTTTTCCTTTGTTTTACAAGCCTGCTAAAGAGGACCTTTTTCAGAAGCTTCAAGTAAGAGCATTTCCTTTTTGTTCTTTGTACTACTTAAAGGGACGTTTTATCCTTTGTGGCTTTCCTGCATTCTGGAACAATATTCATTTTTGTTATCTTCTAATCTGCTTCCTGAGTGGGTCACGTCCTGGATATTTCTCAGTGTGCTAGCGTGTGCTTTCAATTCACGCTAGCAGTTGGGTTACATCCCGGATTGATTCCACAGCGGCTGACATTACAAACGGGCCATAAAAATGGACCCCACTGAATTATCTATGGCCGTGGCTCACCAGGGACAGCTCTTGGGTTCTCATGCCACTCACTTGCAGTCTCTGGACACTAAACTTGATCAAATTACTGCTCTATTACAAAATTTGGTTGCTACCGCACCTCCCAATCCTAATCCCAATCCAAATCCGATTGAGGCATTACCTCCTCCGATTCCTAACAATCAGTCTCAGGTACAACTAAGTCCCAGGATTCCTCTTCCGGATAAATATGATGGGAATCCTGAAGAATGTAGAGGCTTTTTGAATCAATGCCGTCTTCATTTCCGAAATAGCCCTACTCTCTTTGCTACTGCCTCTTCTAGAATCACGTTTCTTATTTCCTTAATGAAAGGAAAAGCCTTGGCTTGGGTGTCACCTTTGCTAGAAAAGAATGATCCTATACTGTTGGATGTTGATACATTTCTATCTACATTCTCAAACGTATTCGATAAACCTGGAAGGTCATCCGCTGCTGAAGCAACTCTCCTGGATTTACGTCAAGGAAATCAACCAGTCTCTCAATATGCAATTGAGTTCCGCACCCTTGCCTCTGAAACCACTTGGAATCAGGGAGCACTCAGAGCCGCTTTCCGTAAAGGACTTTCTGAGCGTCTCAAGGATGAATTGGTGTATCGTGAACTTCCAGAGTCCTTAGAAGCCTTAATAAATCTCTGTATCAGTCTCGACGCCAGGTTTCGTGAACGCCAACAAGAAAAGGATAGAACACAGAGGACTTCCACTCGAACTCCTTTTCGTTTAGCTCCTCGTTTTTCTAATCCAGTCACTCCAGCCTCTCCTACTACTGATCAGGCTGAACCCATGGAAGTAGGAAGTATAAAATTAACTGAGACTGAACGCTTAAGAAGACGGACTCTTGGCTTATGTCTGTACTGTGGCCTTAAAGGACATTTATTAAGGGATTGTCCTACTAGGCCAGTAAAAGCCAGGGCTTAACTCTAGTCCAGGGAACTGAGTTAAGCCAAAATAGTGGTCATTCCCTATACAAGAAACTCTTTGTTCCAGTAACTCTTCTAATTGGACATAAGAAGATCTATACCCAAGCTCTAATTGATTCTGGTGCTGGAGGTGTGTTCATTGACTCTACATTTGTTTCTACTCATTCTATACCCTTACTAAAGAAGGAGTATTCCATTTCAGTCTCTACGGTCAGTGGAGATCCTTTGGGTTCTGGATACATTCAGTTTTCTACTCAACCCTTAATCCTCACCGTAGGAATACTTCATTCTGAGACAATTTGTTTCGATGTCATTCCCACTCCGCAATTTCCCATTATCTTGGGATTACCCTGGCTCCAGATTCACAATCCCATTTTTTCTTGGACTTTCGGTGAACTCACTTCCTGGGGATCTACATGCCAGACTAAATGTCTTCAAAAAATTACTAAGTTACCACTCACTATTGCTCTCACAGTTGAAACTCCGGAATCCTTACCTATGCATTACCATGACTTTGTGGATGTCTTCTCCAAAAAAGAAGCGGAACGTCTTCCTCCTCATCGCCCTTTTGATTGTCCCATTGACCTCCTTCCTGGAGCTGCCTATCCTCGAGGCAAAACATATCCACTTTCTAAACCAGAAAACATGGCTCTGGAAGAATATATAAAAGACAATCTGGCTAGAGGATTTATTCGACCCTCCTCTTCCCCTGTAGGGGCTGGTTTCTTTTTTGTGGGAAAAAAGGATGGCGGATTAAGACCCTGTATTGATTATCGTGGATTGAATCAGATTACCATCAAGAACAGTTATCCTCTGCCCCTTATTCCTGAACTTTTTACTTATCTTCAGGGAGCCACCATTTTCACCAAACTCGACCTACGTGGTGCATACAACTTGATCCGTATACGCAAAGGAGATGAGTGGAAGACTGCCTTTAACACTCGATTTGGGCATTATGAATATTTGGTCATGCCCTTCGGGCTATGCAATGCTCCGGCGGTTTTCCAGCATTTTGTAAATGAGATCTTTCGTGATTTTTTGAATATTTTTGTTATCATATACCTGGACGACATCTTAATTTTTTCTCAGAACCACCAAGATCATGTGCACCACGTCAAGAAAGTACTTCAACGTCTAAGAGAATTCCATCTGTTTGCTAAACTGGAGAAATGTTCTTTCCATAAAAAATCCATACCCTTTCTGGGTTATGTAATATCGGCATCTGGATTCGAAATGGACCCTACTAAACTTTCTGCCATTTTGGATTGGCCTAGACCTGATTCTTTGAAGGCTTTACAACGTTTCCTAGGCTTCGCCAATTATTACAGAAAGTTCATCAAGAATTTTGCTACTATTACTTCTCCTCTTACTTCTCTCACAAGAAAAGGACAAAACTGTAAAGTATGGCCGTCTGAGGCTATAGAAGCTTTTGAATCTCTCAAAGAAGCTTTTTCCTCAGCTCCTATCCTTCGTCATCCAAATCCTGAGTTTCAATTTATTCTGGAGGTGGATGCTTCCTCTGTTGCTGCTGGAGCGGTTCTGTCTCAACGAATACCAGAGACTGGAAGGATTCATCCTGTTGCTTTTTTCTCTAAAAAATTCACTCCTTCCGAATTTAACTATGATGTAGGGAATAAAGAGTTGCTTGCCATCAAGATGGCATTGGATGAATGGAGACATTGGCTGGAAGGTACTTCTTTGCCATTTACTATACTTACTGATCATAAGAACCTTCTGTATCTCCAAACAGCCAAACGACTAAATTCCAGGCAAGCACGCTGGTCCTTATTCTTCTCTCGGTTTCACTATAATTTGTCTTACATACCTGGTTCAAAAAATATTAAAGCAGACGCACTTTCCAGACAATTTCAAGATACCCCAGTTCCTGAGTCTGGTACCATTCTCCAACCTCATGAAGTCATTGGCCAGTTAACAACTTCTTGGTTACAAGAATTACAGTCCGCTCAAGAGCATCTTCCTTTGTCCTGTAAACCTCCCAATGGTTTACTTTTTGTTCCTGAACGCCTTCGTTCCAAGATTTTATTTTGGGCTCATGATAGTCCCCTTTCTGGACATCCTGGCATCAGTATTACCACTCGAAACCTCAAACAACATGTCTGGTGGCCTACACTCTCTCAAGATGTGAAGGATTACGTCTCAGTATGCACACAATGTGCCATGAACAAAACTCCACGCCAACTTCCTTCAGGATTACTCCAACCATTGCCTATACCTCACCAGCCTTGGACTCATGTATCCATGGACTTTATTACCGATCTTCCCTTGTCCACTGGGAACAATACTATCTGGGTGGTGGTCGACAGGTTCACTAAGACGGCTCATTTTGTACCCTTGCCAGGATTACCATCTGCCAAAAGACTCTCTGAACTTTTTATTCTACATATTGTAAGAATCCATGGATTTCCTCTAGATATTGTTTCAGATAGAGGGGTACAATTCGTTTCTCGATTTTGGAGGTCACTTTGTAAACATTTTGGTACTACTATATCTCTCTCTACTTCTCACCACCCACAATCGAATGGTCAGACTGAAAGAGTAAACCAGTGTCTTGAAACATATCTTAGACATTATGTGGATCATTATCATTCTAACTGGACTTCTTACCTTCCTTTGGCTGAATTGGCCCATAATGCCCGGTACAATTCCTCCCTTCAGACTTCTCCTTTTCATGCAGCTTACGGATATCAGCCTAGGACATTCCCTTTGCATACTTCCTCCACAGTGAATCCTGCTTCTGATCTTACAGCCCGAAGATTAACTCGACATTGGCAGAAGATACATCGTATTCTTTCTGTAACTTCTAGACGTTACAAGTTCTTTTCGGATCTTCGACGGAAAAAGGCTCCCAAATATCGCCCTGGTGATAAAGTTTGGATTTCCTCTCGATTTCTTCGCCTGAAACAACCTTCTAACAAATTGGGACCACGATATGTGGGTCCTTTCCGAATACTGGGTCAGGTATGTTCCACTGCTTATCGGGTAGCTTTACCCAAGTCTCTCAAAGTCCATCCGGTATTCAGTGACGTGCGGTGAAGTCAGAGGCTGGTGAGGCACTTTCTATGATATGCCGGAGAAACACATATATGAACCCAATAGAGGTAGCTTAACTTAAACTAAAGCATTTTTTTCAACTGGGGTCTTCAAGTACCCCAACAGGACAGGTTTTCATTATAGCTGAACCAGTGCACAGGTGAAATAATCAGCTGATGGCTGAGAGCAAGTTAGTAGCCATGGTGTTAATGATCAGCTGATTACTTCACCTGGCACCGATTCAGCTATAATGAAAACCTGGCCTGTTGGGGGTACTTGAGGAACGTGGTTGAGAAACACAATTCTGTGGCACAGTGCCGGATACTTAGCAATTAGAATCATACAAAATCTCTTCTCTACTCACTACTGTGCTATAAAAAGAAACATATTTTACAATACTAAGAGGTGCCACAAATCCACTCCTAGTTTTTCTATTATGAGTGTGAAAAGCTGACAAGACATTGCATGCAGTCCTGTTCAATGGAGCACACACAAACTGCCCTTGCCTAACTTTTACCCTAACAAGGGATTGCTATATAGAGTTTAAAAGGTGCATACCCCAATACCAAAAAGCATGTAGTAAAGTAATGCATATATCTCAAATACAGCTCCAATACCAGCAGATAAAACTTTGTAGGTATGACTGTGTATGCAGCCTGTGATCATGTGTGTCTTTGTAAGTGTGACTGTGTGGTGTGACTGTGTATGTTTGTTAGTGTATTTGTGCGACTGTGAGTGTTAGTGTATTTGTAGGTGTTTCTGTGTGACTGTGATGTGTGTGTTTATTACACACACTATACAAAACACATACATACAGACAAAAACCCGCACAGATATGCACAATTATAAACACTAAACAAAACACACAAACACACACATACAACAGTTCCACCCTCCGGTCTTGAAATTTAGGGTTGTTGCATTTTTTTAAAGTCATGTACCACCCCCTGAATATGCACAGACTTTGCTGTGATTAAAATATTAAACAAATAGTGGCACTCATCAATGAGACACCATTTATTTATTCATATTCTATTAAAATATAGATACATATATCAAATCTTTGCAATGTTTAACTAACTATCATATTTGTAATATAGCTATAGACTATGTTATATTCTTACATTTTAGGCCACATGTAGTTTAAACAAGAAAATAAAACACAAACATCATATTAACAGCAGTTATAAAGCCTAAAATATCTCATAGACACAGCTATTCTTTATTGTCATACCATAAGTGAAATACACAATTCACCCTGTAAGTTACTGTAACTGGAATGTGGCTGTTTTTGAAGGTTTTTGCTTAGCACAGCAATTAGCTGGATGTATATCATGGACAGACAATTCAAACAACATGTGTGAAAATGAATGGTACCTTTTTAAACTGGAATTTGTTTTGTATCAAAACACCAGAACTGCCTGTAGAACCTTTCTCCCAAAAACAGCCTCCAAAGAAGCAAAAGTATCAAATTTGTAAAATTTTGAAAAGGTATGAAGCGAAGACCAAGTCGCAGCCTTGCAAATCTGTTCAACAGAGGCCTCATTTTTAAAGGCCCAGGTGGAAGCCACAGCTCTAGTAGAATGAGCTGTAATTCTTTCAGGGGGCTGCTGTCCAGCAGTCTCATATGCTAAACGGATTATACTCCGAAGCCAAAAAGAAAGAGAGGTTGCCGAGGCCTTTTGACCTCTCCTCTGTCCAGAGTAAATAACAAACAGGTGAGATGTTTGGCAAAAATCTTTAGTAGCCTGCAAGTAAAACTTCAATGCACGGACTACGTCTAGATTATGCAAAAGACGTTCCTTCTTTGAAGAAGGATTAGGGCATAAAGATGGAACAACAATCTCTTGATTGAAACCACCTTAGGTAAAAACCCAGGTTTTGTACGCAGAACTACTTTATCTGAATGAAAGATCAGATAAGGAGAATCACAATTTAAGGCAAATTACTCCGAGACTCTTCGAGCCGAGGAAATAGTCATCAGAAAAAGAACTTTCCATGATAGAAGTTTGATATCAATAGAATGAAGGGGTTCAAACGGAACCCCTTGAAGAACTTTAAGAACCAAGTTTAATCTCCATGGGGGAGCAACAGGTTTAAACACAGGCTTAATTCTAACTGAAGCCTGACAAAATGCCTGAACGTCTGGAACTTCTGCCAGACGCTTGTGTAAAAGAATAGACAGAGCAGAAATCTGTCCCTTTAAAGAACTAGCTGATAGTCCTTTGTCCAAACCCTCTTGGAGGAAGGACAATATCCTAGGAATCCTAACCCTACTCCATGAGTAATTCTTGGATTCACACCAATGAAGATATTTACGCCAAATCTTGTGGTACATTTTGCTGGTGACAGGCTTTCGTGCCTGTATTAAGGTATCAATTACTGACTCGGAGAAGCCACGCTTTGATAGGATCAAGCGTTCAATATCCATGCAGTCAGTCTCAGAGAAAGTAGATTCGGATGATTGAAAGGACTTTGTATTAGAAGGTCTTGTCTCAGAGGCAGAGTCCATGGTGGAAAGGATGACATGTCCACTAGGTCTGCATACCAGGTCTGGCGTGGCCACGCAGGCGCTATCAATATCACCGATGCTCACTCCTGTTTGATTTTGGCAATCAGACGAGGGAGCAGAGGAAACGGTGGAAACACATAGGCCAGGTTGAAGAACCAAGGCGCTGCTAGAGCATCTATCAGTGCCGCTTCTGGGTCCCTGGACCTGGATCCGTAACAAGGAAGCTTGGCATTCTGGCGAGACGCCATGAGATCCAGTTCTGATTTGCCCCAACGGAGAACCAATTGAGCAAACACCTCCGGATGGAGTTCCCACTTCCCCGGATGAAAAGTCTGACGACTTAGAAAATCCGCCTCCCAGTTCTCTACCCCTGGGATATGAATAGCTGATAGGTGGCAAGAGTGAGTCTCTGCCCAGCGAATTATCTTGGAGACTTCTGACATCGCTAGGGAACTCCTGGTCCCCCCTTGATGGATGATGTAAGCCACAGTCGTGATGTTGTCCGACTGAAATCTGATGAACCTCAGTGTTGCTAACTGAGGCCAAGCTAGAAGAGCATTGAATATTGCTCTTAACTCCAGAATATTTATTGGGAGGAGTTTCTCCTCCTGAGTCCATGAACCCTGAGCCTTCAGGGAGTTCCAGACTGCACCCCAACCTAGAAGCCAATATGGCCTGCGAAAGGTCATACCTTTGGACAGATGGACCCGAGATAACCACCAGAGAAGAGTATCTCTGGTTTCCTGATCCAGATTTAGTAGAGGGGACAAATCTGTGTAATCCCCATTCCACTGACTGAGCATGCATAATTGCAGCGGTCTGAGATGCAGGCGCACAAATGGCACTATGTCCATCGCCGCTACCATTAAGCCGATTACTTCCATGCACTGAGCCACCCTGGGGCGCGGAATGGAGTGAAGAACACGGCAAGCATTTAGAAGTTTTGATAACCTGGACTCTGTCAGGTAAATTTTCATTTCTATAGAATCTATCAGAGTCCCTAGGAAGGAAACCCTTGTGAGAGGAGATAGAGAACTCTTTTCTTCGTTCACTTTCGACCCATGCGACCTCAGAAATGCCAGAACTATCTCTGTATGAGACTTGGCAATTTGAAAGCTTGACGCCTGTATCAGGATGTCGTCTAGGTAAGGAGCCACCGCTATGCCTCGCGGTCTTAGAACCGCCAGAAGTGAGCCCAGAACCTTTGTAAAAATTCTTGGGGCTGTAGCCAACCCGAATGGAAGAGCTACAAACTGGTAATGCCTGTCTAGAAAGGCAAACCTCAGGAACCGATGATGATTCTTGTGGATCGGAATGTGAAGGTAGGCATCCTTTAAGTCCACTGTGGTCATGTACTGACCCTCTTGGATCATGGGTAAAATGGTTCGAATAGTTTCCATCTTGAATGATGGAACTCTGAGGAATTTGTTTAGGATCTTTAGATCCAAAATTGGTCTGAAGGTTCCCTCTTTTTTGGGAACCACAAACAGATTTGAATAAAACCCCTGTCCTTGTTCCGTCCGCGGAACTGGATGGATCACTCCCATTACAAGGAGGTCTTGCACGCAGCTTAGGAATGCCTCTTTCTTTATCTGGTTTGCAGATAATCTTGAAAGGTGAAATCTCCCTTGTGGGGGAGAAGCTTTGAAGTCCAGAAGATATCCCTGAGATATGATCTCCAACGCCCAGGGATCCTGAACATCTCTTGCCCACGCCTGGGCGAAGAGAGAGTGTCTGCCCCCTACTAGATCCGTTGTTGGATAGGGGGCCGCTCCTTCATGCTGTCTTGGAGGCAGCAGCAGGCTTTCGGCCTGCTTGCCCTTGTTCCAGGACTGGGTAGGTTTCCAGGCCTGCTTAGATTGAGGAAAAGTTCCCTCTTGTTTTGAAGTAGAGGGAGCTGATCCTGCACCTGCCTTGAAATTTCGAAAGGCACGAAAATTAGACTGTTTGGCCCTTGATTTGGCCCTGTCCTGAGGAAGGGTATGACCCTTACCTCCAGTAATGTCAGCAATAATTTCTTTCAAACCAGTCCCGAATAAGGTCTGCCCCTTGAAAGGAATGTTAAGTAATTTAGACTTTGAAGTCACATCAGCTGACCAGGAATTAAGCCATAGCGCCCTACGCGCCTGGATGGCGAATCCGGAATTCTTAGCCGTTAGTTTAGTCAAATGAACAATGGCATCAGAAACAAATGAGTTAGCTAGCTTAAGTGTTCTAAGCTTGTCAATAATTTCAGTCAATGGAGCTGTATGGATGGCCTCTTCCAGGGCCTCAAACCAGAATGCCGCCGCAGCAGTGACAGGCGCAATGCATGCAAGGGGCTGTAAAATAAAAACCTTGTTGAATAAACATTTTCTTAAGGTAACCCTCTAATTTTTTTATCCATTGGATCTGAAAAAGCACAACTGTCCTCAACCGGGATAGTGGTACGCTTTGCTAAAGTAGAAACTGCTCCCTCCACCTTAGGGACTGTCTGCCATAAGTCCTGTGTAGTGGCATCTATTGGAAACATTTTTCTAAATATAGGAGGTGGGGAAAAGGGCACACCGGGTCTATCCCACTCCTTACTAATAATTTCTGTAAGCCTTTTAGGTATTGGAAAAACATCAGTACTCACCGGCACTGCATAGTATTTATCCAGCCTACACAATTTCTCTGGCACTGCAATTGTGTCACAGTCATTCAGAGCAGCTAATACCTCCCCAAGTAACACACGGAGGTTCTCAAGCTTAAATTTAAAATTAGAAATCTCTGAATCAGGTCTCCCCGATTCAGAGACGTCACCCACAGACTGAAGCTCTCCGTCCTCAGGTTCTGCATATTGTGACGCAGTATCAGACATGGCTCTTACAGCATCTACGCGCTCTGTATCTCGTCTAACCCCAGAGCTATCGCGCTTGCCTCTCAATTCAGGCAATCTGGCTAATACCTGTGACAGGGTATTATTCATGATTGCAGCCATGTCCTGCAAAGTAATCGCTATGGGCATCCCTGATGTACTTGGCGCCATATTAGCGTGCGTCCCTCGAGCGGGAGGCGAAGGGTCCAACACGTGGGGAGAGTTAGTCGGCATAACTTCCCCCTCGACAGACCCCTCTGGTGACAATTCTTTTATAGATAAAGATTGATTTTTACTGTTTAAGGTGAAATCAATACATTAAGTACACATTCTCCGATGGGGCTCCACAATGGCTTTTAAACATAATGAACAAGTAGTTTCCTCTGTGTCAGACATGTTTGTACAGACTAGCAATGAGACTAGCAAGCTTGGAAAACACTTTAAACAAAGTTAACAAGCAATATAAAAAACGTTACTGTGCCTTTAAGAGAAACAAATTTTGGCAAAATTTGAAATAACAGTGAAAAAAGGCAGTTACACTAACAAAGTTTTTACAGTGTATGTAACAAGTTAGCAGAGCATTGCACCAACTTGCAAATGGATGATTAACCCCTTAATACAAAAAACAGATTAACAAAATGAAAAATATGTTTTTTAAACAGTCATAACAACTGCCACAGCTCCTACTTTTGAAGCCTTTTGAGCCCATCAGAGATGTCCTATAGCATGCAGGGGACTGCTGAGGGAAGCTGAATGTCACAGTTTGTAATTTTAAGTGCACCAACTGTAACTTTTATACTATAACAGTGGAAAGCCTCTGTTTCTAGGCAAAAATAAAGCCAGCCATGTGGAAAAAACTAGGCCCCAATAAGTTTTATCACCAAAGCATATATAAAAACGATTAAACATGCCAGCAAACGTTTTATATTACACTTTTATAAGAGTATGTATCTCTGTTAATAAGCCTGATACCAGTCGCTATTAAATCACTGCATTTAGGCTTAACTTACATTAATCCGGTATCAGCAGCATTTTTCTAGCAAGTTCCATCCCTAGAAATATGTTTACTGCACATACCTTATTGCAGGAAAACCTGCACGCCATTCCCTCTCTGAAGTTACCTCACTCCTCAGAATATGTGAGAACGGCAATGGATCTTAGTTACTTCTGCTAAGATCATAGAAATCACAGGCAGATTCTTCTTCTAATGCTGCCTTTGATAAAACAGTACACTCCGGTACCATTTAAAAATAACAAACTTTTGATTGAAGTTAAGAAACTAACTATAATACACCACTCTCCTCTTACTACGTCCATCTTTGTTGAGACTTGCAAGAGAATGACTGGATATGGCAGTTAGGGGAGGAGCTATATAGCAGCTCTGCTGTGGGTGATCCTCTTGCAACTTCCTGTTGGGAAGGAGAATATCCCACAAGTAATGGATGATCCGTGGACTGGATACACTTAACAAGAGAAATACAAACACAGTGCGAAAGAGTGCATGTGGCAAAGAATAATGCTTTATGAGCAAAGGTCCCCTGGTCATTTATCTGGGCTTAACACAATATACAGATGCACCCTATCCAATAGAAGCACACACAAAGGCCAGGGTTTATTGGAAAAGGACACATTCTGAGGGTGTCACAAGGAAACTCAGCATGGAGAGGAAGGAGATTGTCTACAGATATATTTGACCAGGCAAGATGATAGAGCAGTGTCTCAGAGTGCTTATGAATTTATTCACTTATACCTTAAAGTAGGGTCTGTGAGGATGGGGGGGGGGCGGGTTCAGGCTTTTTTACTTTACTGTGCCATTCTTGTCTTCTGCAGTGTTATAGTGTCAAACCTCCCTCGTGTAAGGGCCCCTTCTCCCTCTCTTATGTACTGAATATAGCAGCAGGTCTGGGGCACAAGGTATACTCCTGCATCCAGCAGACCCCTCCTTATCAATATCTTAACCTCCTTGCCCCGCTGAAAGTATTTGGCCGTTTGAGCGTGGCAGCTTATTGTGGTTGCTGCATGTATTTTTACTTATCTGTAATCCAAGATGGTGACCGCCCGTCTCTCTGTGTGTTAGTCTGTGCGCTCTCCCCTTCTCCTCACCGTGACACTGGCTCATACACACGTGACTGCGCGCCTCTCTGTCGGCTCTCTCTCAGTCTTTTCCCGCCCGGCGCCCAGACTTACTATGATGAGAGTGGTACGCTGATTGGTTGGGCTCCGGCAGAGGCTGCTTATAAACATAGCCTCTATGGAGCGGTATGTGCCTCGCTAACTAGAGGCTTAAGTAATAAGCGCCACTGGGTGGCAGTCTCTTCAATGCCGTAAGACATAGACATCCATATTGCGCAAAGGAGGGGAAGCTGAACGGCTCACAGCCTCTCCTTTGCGCAATATGGATATTAAATCTTGATGGATCGCTTACGTTATTTAACTTTATTTTTGCATGGTGGTGGCGCGGGGAAGGGGGTGATGGGTAGGACTTACCATGGGTTACAAAAAATTATATATATAAAAAACTTTTTTTTTAAGCATTTTTTTTTTTAAAACATTATTAAAAAAAAGTGTAATTACACACATAGGACAGGTGAGGCACTGCCTCGCCTGCCTCCTATGACTGCACGTCACTGCCGGTATTCCATGTTTCTCTTTTAAAACCTGTGATGATTAACAGGTATTCTAAGCCTTTTTCTAAACCTCCACCGTTATTGGTGCATGGATATCCTGAGTTTGAGATCAGCCATATTCTAGATTCCAAATTGCGGGGCAAGAAATTGTATTATCTCATTCATTGGAAGGGTTATCCAGTCACGGAACGTTCTTGGGAACCTGCTCATCAAGTAAATGCTCCTATATTGGTCAAGACCTTCCACAAGACTCATCCTGATAGACCTGGTCCTGTCCCCCGGAGGGGTCCTTGAGGAGGGGGTGCTGTCATGAGCGCTTCCGTTCATCGCCGTGTCGCCGCGGCTCCCGGAACTCCTCTGTGTCTCTGACGTCATGTTGCTTAGCAACATGACGCTTTCTCTCACACCCCTCTGATGACGGTTACGCTCCTGCCCTTTAAATCTCGGCGGGAGATCTGAATCTGGGCCCGTTTGTTTGTTTCCCTGGATTGTGAGTACCATATCAGTTTTGTTCTTCTGTGTACCGACTTCTGCCTGCCTGACCAAGCCTCTTGCCTAATCCCTACTTGCTGATATTTGGACATTGACTTCTGCCTGCCTGACCTTGCCTGTAGCTATTACCCTTTTGCTGATACTTTGATGCCGACTTCTGCTTGCCTGACCCTGTCTTTTGCCTATACCTTTTGCTGATATTTGGATGCCGACTTCTGCCTGCCTGACCTTGCTTTGGCCTTTACCTTTAAACCTATTCTTTGTTAAACAAGACCTGCTTAAAGGGACATTTTACTTTTACAAGCTGCAAAAGAGAACTTTGCCTTTCTGTTTGTTATACACCTGCTTAAAAGGGACATTTACTTTTACAAGCTGCAAAAGAGAACTTTGCCTTTCTGTTTGTTATACACCTGCTTAAAAGGGACATTTACTTTTACAAGCTGCAAAAGAGAACTTTTCCTTTCTGTTTGTTATACACCTGCTTAAAAGGAACATTTACTTTTACAAGCTGCAAAAGAGAACTTTGCCTTTCTGTTTGTTATAAACCTGCTTAAAGGGACATTATACTTTTACAAGCTGCAAAAGAGAACTTTTCCTTTGTTTTACAAGCCTGCTAAAGAGGACCTTTTTCAGAAGCTTCAAGTAAGAGCATTTCCTTTTTGTTCTTTGTACTACTTAAAGGGACGTTTTATCCTTTGTGGCTTTCCTGCATTCTGGAACAATATTCATTTTTGTTATCTTCTAATCTGCTTCCTGAGTGGGTCACGTCCTGGATATTTCTCAGTGTGCTAGCGTGTGCTTTCAATTCACGCTAGCAGTTGGGTTACATCCCGGATTGATTCCAGAGCGGCTGACAATAGTACTTCTTTTAAAGATCCTTTAGATAGGAAACTCTAATCTTATCTAAGGAAAGCTTATTTATATTCAGGTCATCTTCTTAGGCCTGCAATTTCTTTGGCTGATGTTGCGGCTGCTTCAACTTTTTGGTTGGAAACTTTAGTGCAACAAGTATCTGATGATGATTTGTCTAGCATTGTTAAGTTTGCCATTTTTGATATTATCTAAATTGATGTTGAATCTATGTCTTTAGCTATTTTAGCTAGAAGAGCTTTGTGGCTCAAATCTTGGAATGCTGATATGACTTCTAAGTCCAGATTGCTATCTCTTTCTTTCCAAGGTAATAAATTATTTGGTTCTCAGTTGAATTCAATAATTTCAACTGTCACTGGGGGGAAGGGAGTTTTTTGCCTCAGGATAAAAGACCTAAGGGTAAATCTAAAGCTTCTAACCGTTTTCGTTCCTTTCGACAAAATAAGGAACAGACATCTAATCCTTCCCCCAAGGAATCTGTTTCCAATTAAAATGAATCCAAGCCATTTAAGAGATCAAAGCCAGCCCCCAAGTCTGCATGAAGGTGCGGCCCTCATTCCAGCTCAACTGGTAGGGGGCAGATTAAAATTTTTCAAAAATGTTTGGATCAATTTGGTCCAAAATCATTGGATTCAGAGTATTGTCTCTCAGGGGTACAGAATAGGAGATTTTTTCTCTTTCACGCATTCCAGCAAACCCAGTAAAGGCTCAAGCTTTCCTGAAGTGTGTTTCAGACCTGGATTTATCAGGGGTAATCATGCCAGTTCCGTTTCAGGAACAGGGTCTGGGGTTTTATTCAAATCTATTCATTGTCCCAAAGAAAGAAAATTCATTCAGACCAGTTCTGGATCTAAAGATTTTGAATCGATATGTAAGAGTACCAACTTTCAAAATGGTGACTATAAGGACTATTCTGCCTTTCGTTCAGCAAGGGCATTATATGTCCACAATAGACTTACAGGATGCATATCTTCATATTTCGATTCATCCAGATCTCTATCAGTTCCTGAGATTCTCTTTTCTAGACAAGCATTACCAATTTGTTGCTCTTCCGTTTGACTTAGCGACAGCTCCAAGAATCTTTTCGAAGGTTCTCGGTGCCCTACTCTCTGTAATCAGAGAGCGGGGTATTGCGGTGTTTCCTTATTTGGACGATATCTTGGTACTCGCTCAGTCTTTACGTTCTGCAGAATCTCACACAAATCAACTAGTGTTGTTTCTTCGAAGACATGGTTGGAGGATCAATTTACCAAAAAGTTATTTGATTCCTCAGACAAAGTTAACCTTTTTAGGTTTCCAGATAGAGACAAAGTCATGGACACAATCTAACAGACAAGAGACGTTTGAAATTGGTTGCTGCCTGTCGGAACCTTCAGTCTCAGTCATTCCCTTCAGTAGCTATGTGCATGGAAGATTTAGGTCTCATGACTGCAGCATCGGACGCAATCCACTTTTCTCGTTTTCATATGAGACCTCTCCAGCTTTGTATGCTGAACCAATGGTGCAGGGATTATACAAGGATATCACAATTAATATCCTTAAATCCCAATGTTCGACTTTCTCTGACTTGGTGGTTAGATCACCATCGTATAATTCTAGGGGCCTCTTTTGTTCGTCCAACCTGGACTGTGATCACAACAGATGCAAGTCTTTCAGGTTGGGGAGCTGTTTGGGGATCTCTGACAGCACAAGGGGTTTGGAAATTTCAAGAGGCGAGATTACCAATCAATATTTTGGATTCTCAGGGCTCTTCAGTTTTGGCCTCTGTTGAGAGAACCGTTCATTTGTTTTCAGACAGTCAATATCACAACTGTGGCATATGTCAATCATCAGGGTGGGACTCGCAGTCCTCAAGCTATGAAAGAAGTATCTCAGATACTTGTTTGGGCGGAATCCAGCTCCTGTCTAATTTCTGCGGTTCATATCCCAGGTATAGACGATTGGAAAGCGGATTACCTCAGTCGTCAGACTTTACATCCGGGGGAATGGTCTCTCCACCCAGATGTGTTTTCTCAAGTTGTTCAGATGTGGGGGCTTCCTGAAATAGATCTAATGGCATCTCATCTAAACAAAAAACTTCCCAGGTACCTGTCCATGGATCCTCAGGCGGAAGCAGTGGATGCATTGACACTTCCTTGGTGTTATCAACCTGCTTATATTTTCCCGCCTCTAGTTCTTCCAAGAGTGATCTCCAAAATCATGGAGCAATCGTTTGTGCTGCTGGTGGCTCTAGCATGGCCTCACAGGTTTTTGTATGCGGATCTTGTTCAGATGTCCAGTTGCCAACCTTGGCCACTTCCGTTAAGGCCAGACCTTCTATCTCAAGGTCCGTTTTTCCATCAGGATCTCAAATCATTAAATTTGAAGGTATGGAAATTGAACGCTTAGTCATAGAGATTTCTCTGACTCTGTGATTAATACTATGTTGCAGGCTCCTAAATCTGTTTCTAGAAAGATTTATTATCAAGTTTGGAAGACTTTTGATTCATCAAGCTTTTTTGGAGTCGGGTCAAGCAGAAAATCACAGCTCATTCTATTAGATCAGTCTCCACTTCATGGGCTTTTAAGAATGAAGCTTCAGTTGATCAGATTTGCAAAGCAGCAACTTGGTTTTCTTTGCATACATTTACTAAATTCTACCGTTTTGATGTATTTGCTTCCTCGGAAGCAGTTTTTGGTAGAAAAGTTCTTCAGGCAGCTGTTTCAGTTTGATTTTTCTGCTTTTGATTTAAGTTTTTTCCTCACATTTATGAGAATTAACTTATATTTTGGGTTGTGGATTAATTTTTTCAGCGGAAAATGGCTGTTTTTATTTTTATCCCTCCCTTTCTAGTGACTCTTGCGTGGAGTTCCACATCTTGGGTATTGCTATCCCATACGTCACTAGCCCATGGACTCTTGCCAATTACATGAAAGAAAACATAATTTATGTAAGAACTTACCCGATAAATTCATTTCTTTCATATTGGCAAGAGTCCATGAGGCCCACCCCTTCTTTTATGGTGGTTACAATTTATTTGTATAAAGCACAATTATTTCCAAATTCCTTTGTTTATGCATTTTACTCCTTTCTTTATCACCCCACTTCTTGGCTATTCGTTAAACTGAATTGTGGGTGTGGTAAGGGGTGCATTTATAGGCATTTTGAGGTTTGGGAAACTTTGCCCCTCCTGGTAGGATTGTATATCCCATACGTCACTAGCTCATGGACTCTTGCCAATATAAAAGAAATGAATTTATCAGGTAAGTTCTTACATAAATTATGTTGTTACAGTGTCCCCCCCCCCTTAACCTATTTAATGGGGACGCCACCCAACTGATTCTACTGACCACCCGGCTAAAATTAGCTAACATTACTCTTCCAAAGTTTGTTGTATAAATTATCATGAAGTCAATTTATGTTAAATTATGCAATTCATTTGTGCTGTGAATAGCTTAATTTAGTGCTCGATTTTACCAGGAGCCTGAGCATCACTGGCGCCCCAGAAGTTAATTTGGTGCCTATATATATATATATATATATATATTTATTAGGGCTGGTCGATAGGGGGGGGGGGGGGGGGGGGGATTGCGTTTTTTTTTTCTTTGCGATTTAAATAAAAATTACTATAACACCTTAATTCTTCAATTAAAAGTTTATTCAACTCTACAGAATCTTACCGTACATGTTTCTCAATGTCCAATACACTCTTGGAGCATAAAAATTAACTCTTATAATTAGAGGAAAAATATAAAAATAAAAAAAACTTGTTTTGCACTGCACCACTGTGTACTGCTACTGATGATTGATAATCTATCTTCTGGGAATCTACACTTGACTCAACTAACTTATATATTAAATAAATATAATATTACATTTATCTATCTATCTAGTAAGTAGCTCTATATATAATTTATCCTCTATAATCTATCTACTAGATAGATGATAGAGAGAGAGCAGTACGTAGTAGATATTGTTTATATATATTTTGGTAACATTATGTTGAATATATTATATTTTACAATTCACTTCACAATACATCCTACAAGCAACCCTTAATGAACATTTATAAATAAAATATATTGTAATATGTAATCAAACTCAAAGTTAAGCGTCACAGAAGTTAAAAAAAAAAAAAAAAATCAGTAAGGCACTTACTTTTTTTTTTTACAATATTCACTTTATTGCTCACAACTTTGAGCTGTCCCACCGCCACACAACCGCTTGACCACCGCCACAACACTCCCAGATGACTCCCACACACTTTTCAATGTCTTCCAAAATTGCCGTTTTGCGGACATTCTCCTGTCCGCCCACGGCTGCACACTGGTCCGTCTCTCATACTCCCCCTTTGCTTCCGTTTTCATGACGATCTGAAGATTTTTTTTTTAACTTGCGTACTCTGGCGGTTTTTTAAAACGGCGTAGATTAATATAGATTTTATTAATACCTATATAAAACCATGTCACAGGGTTGTTCTTCCAATCAGAGCCACATTTCTAGTGCCTTTCACTTCCCGTGCTTTTTGTAGCCATCCGCTGCATAGAAGGGTTGTGCTGCAAAAAGATCATCTGGGATTTTTCACCTGCCTGAGAAGTGGCGCCTCTGTGATGCTTTGCAACGTTATTCTTACAGTAGGACAGAGTATTCTTTGTTTCTTTTCACATATTTGTGCTGCACATGCGCTACCTTTCTTTTCCATGTAATTGATGGCTTCCCAGAACAGGATTGTGCTAATTTAAAGTGACATAAAAGTGCAAAAAAAAAGAGAGAAAATGAAGTTATGGTGAGAGCATTTTGTTATTGCACTATTGTTTGCATATAAGTATGTGTTTAACTGAAGAGGTTAAACACACAGATAAAGTCAGCTATAGAGCAGCAATTTACAACTGAGAGCTAGCTGAACAATTGAGCCAGTGGCAAAAGGGAAATGTGTGTAGGCACCAATCAATGGCTAACTTCCAGTAGTGCATTGCTGCTTCTGAGGCTGCATAGGATACCAAGAGAACAGAATAAATCTGTTAATAGATGTTAATTTAAAAATTCTCTTAAATTGCATGCTCTGAAACTTTAATTTGCCCTTCATATCCTTTTAATTCCAGTCTAAAGTCACTTACATTTTTGTGGGAAAAATAATAAAGTTAAAGTGAAGGTAAAGTTTTAGCAGCCATCAATCGTATTTATAATTCTTTCACTAACTTAAATCAAGTCGCTAGCTTTTTTTTCTAAAAAAAATTTTCTCCAACATAGGTGTGTCCGGTCCACGGCGTCATCCTTACTTGTGGGATATTCTCTTCCCCAACAGGAAATGGCAAAGAGCCCAGCAAAGCTGGTCACATGATCCCTCCTAGGCTCCGCCTACCCCAGTCATTCTCTTGGCCGTTGTACGGGCAACATCTCCACGGAGATGGCTTAGAGTTTTTTAGTGTTTAACTGTAGTTTTTATTATTCAATCAAGAGTTTGTTATTTTGAAATAGTGCTGGTATGTACTATTTACTCAGAAACAGAAAAGAGATGAAGATTTCTGTTTGTATGAGGAAAATGATTTTAGCAACCGTCACTAAAATCCATGGCTGTTCCACACAGGACTGTTGAGAGCAATTAACTTCAGTTGGGGGAACAGTGAGCAGTCTCTTGCTGCTTGAGGTATGACACATTCTAACAAGACGATGTAATGCTGGAAGCTGTCATTTTCCCTCTGGGATCCGGTAAGCCATGTTTATTACGATTGTAAATAAGGGCTTCAAAAAGGGCTTATTAAGACTGTAGACTTTTTTTGGGCTAAATCGATTGATTATTAACACATATTTAGCCTTGAGGAATCATTTTATCTGGGTATTTTGATATAATAATATCGGCAGGCACTGTTTTAGACACCTTATTCTTTAGGGGCTTTCCCAAAGCATAGGCAGAGCCTCATTTTCGCGCCGGTGTTGCGCACTTGTTTTTGAGAGGCATGGCATGCAGTCGCATGTGAGAGGAGCTCTGATACTTAGAAAAGACTTTCTGAAGGCGTCATTTGGTATCGTATTCCCCTTGGGGCTTGGTTGGGTCTCAGCAAAGCAGATACCAGGGACTGTAAAGGGGTTAAAGTTCAAAACGGCTCCGGTTCCGTTATTTTAAGGGTTAAAGCTTCCAAATTTGGTGTGCAATACTTTTAAGGCTTTAAGACACTGTGGTGAAAATTTGGTAAATTTTGAACAATTCCTTCATGTTTTTTCGCATTTGCAGTAATAAAGTGTGTTCAGTTTAAAATTTAAAGTGACAGTAACGGTTTTATTTTAAAACGTTTTTTGTACTTGTTATCAAGTTTATGCCTGTTTAACATGTCTGAACTACCAGATAGACTGTGTTCTGAATGTGGGGAAGCCAGAATTCCTATTCATTTAAATAAATGTGATTTATGTGACAATGACAATGATGCCCAAGATGATTCCTCAAGTGAGGGGAGTAAGCATGGTACTGCATCATTCCCTCCTTCGTCTACACGAGTCTTGCCCACTCAGGAGGCCCCTAGTACATCTAGCGCGCCAATACTCCTTACTATGCAACAATTAACGGCTGTAATGGATAATTCTGTCAAAAACATTTTAGCCAAAATGAACACTTATCAGCGTAAGCGCGACTGCTCTGTTTTAGATACTGAAGAGCATGACGACGCTGATATTAATATTTCTGAAGGGCCCCTAACTCAGTCTGATGGGGCCAGGGAGGTTTTGTCTGAGGGAGAAATTACTGATTCAGGGAACATTTCTCAACAAGCTGAACCTGATGTGATTGCATTTAAATTTAAGTTGGAACATCTCCGCATTCTGCTTAAGGAGGTATTATCCACTCTGGATGATTGTGACAAGTTGGTCATCCCAGAGAAACTATGTAAAATGGACAAGTTCCTAGAGGTGCCGGGGCTCCCAGAAGCTTTTCCTATACCCAAGCGGGTGGCGGACATTGTTAATAAAGAATGGGAAAGGCCCGGTATTCCTTTCGTCCCTCCCCCCATATTTAAAAAATTGTTTCCTATGGTCGACCCCAGAAAGGACTTATGGCAGACAGTCCCCAAGGTCGAGGGAGCGGTTTCCACTTTAAACAAACGCACCACTATACCCATAGAGGATAGTTGTGCTTTCAAAGATCCTATGGATAAAAAATTAGAAGGTTTGCTTAAAAAGATGTTTGTTCAGCAGGGTTACCTTCTACAACCAATTTCATGCATTGTCCCTGTCGCTACAGCCGCATGTTTCTGGTTCGATGAGCTGATAAAGGCGGTCGACAGTGATTCTCCTCCTTATGAGGAGATTATGGACAGAATCAATGCTCTCAAATTGGCTCATTCTTTCACCCTAGACGCCACTTTGCAATTGGCTAGGTTAGCGGCTAAGAATTCTGGGTTTGCTATTGTGGCGCGCAGAGCGCTTTGGTTGAAATCTTGGTCGGCTGATGCGTCTTCCAAGAACAAGCTACTTAACATTCCTTTCAAGGGGAAAACGCTGTTTGGCCCTGACTTGAAAGAGATTATCTCGGATATCACTGGGGGTAAGGGCCACGCCCTTCCTCAGGATCGGCCTTTCAAGGCAAAAAATAAACCTAATTTTCGTCCCTTTCGTAGAAACGGACCAGCCCAAAGTACTACGTCCTCTAAGCAAGAGGGTAATACTTCTCAAGCCAAGCCAGCTTGGAGACCAATGCAAGGCTGGAACAAGGGAAAGCAGGCCAAGAAACCTGCTACAAAGACAGCATGAAATGTTGGCCCCCGATCCGGGACCGGATCTGGTGGGGGGCAGACTCTCTCTCTTCGCTCAGGCTTGGGCAAGAGATGTTCTGGATCCTTGGGCGCTAGAAATAGTCTCCCAAGGTTATCTTCTGGAATTCAAGGGACTTCCCCCAAGGGGGAGGTTCCACAGGTCTCAGTTGTCTTCAGACCACATAAAAAGACAGGCATTCTTACATTGTGTAGAAGACCTGTTAAAAATGGGAGTGATTCATCCCGTTCCATTAAGAGAACAAGGGATGGGGTTCTACTCCAATCTGTTTATAGTTCCCAAAAAAGAGGGAACGTTCAGACCAATCTTAGATCTCAAGATCTTAAACAAGTTTCTCAAGGTTCCATCGTTCAAGATGGAAACCATTCGAACTATTCTTCCTTCCATCCAGGAAGGTCAATTCATGACCACGGTGGATTTAAAGGATGCGTATCTACATATTCCTATCCACAAGGAACATCATCGGTTCCTGAGGTTCGCATTCCTGGACAAACATTACCAGTTCGTGGCGCTTCCTTTCGGATTAGCCACTGCTCCAAGGATTTTCACAAAGGTACTAGGGTCCCTTCTAGCTGTGCTAAGACCAAGGGGCATTGCTGTAGTACCTTACTTGGACGACATTCTGATTCAAGCGTCGTCCCTTCCTCAAGCAAAGGCTCACACGGACATTGTCCTGGCCTTTCTCAGATCTCACGGATGGAAAGTGAACGTGGAAAAGAGTTCTCTATCTCCGTCAACAAGGGTTCCCTTCTTGGGAACAATAATAGACTCCTTAGAAATGAGGATTTTTCTGACAGAGGCCAGAAAAACAAAACTTCTAGACTCTTGTCGGATACTCCATTCCGTTCCTCTTCCTTCCATAGCTCAGTGCATGGAAGTGATCGGGTTGATGGTAGCGGCAATGGACATAGTTCCTTTTGCACGCATTCATCTAAGACCATTACAACTGTGCATGCTCAGTCAGTGGAATGGGGACTATACAGACTTGTCTCCGAAGATACAAGTAAATCAGAGGACCAGAGACTCACTCCGTTGGTGGCTGTCCCTGGACAACCTGTCACGAGGGATGACATTCCGCAGACCAGAGTGGGTCATTGTCACGACCGACGCCAGTCTGATGGGCTGGGGCGCGGTCTGGGGATCCCTGAAAGCTCAGGGTCTTTGGTCTCGGGAAGAATCTCTTCTACCGATAAATATTCTGGAACTGAGAGCGATATTCAATGCTCTCAAGGCTTGGCCTCAGCTAGCGAGGGCCAAGTTCATACGGTTTCAATCAGACAACATGACAACTGTTGCGTACATCAACCATCAGGGGGGAACAAGGAGTTCCCTGGCGATGGAAGAAGTGACCAAAATCATTCTATGGGCGGAGTCTCACTCCTGCCACCTGTCTGCTATCCACATCCCAGGAGTGGAAAATTGGGAAGCGGATTTTCTGAGTCGTCAGACATTGCATCCGGGGGAGTGGGAACTCCATCCGGAAATCTTTGCCCAAGTCACTCAGCTGTGGGGCATTCCAGACATGGATCTGATGGCCTCTCGTCAGAACTTCAAAGTTCCTTGCTACGGGTCCAGATCCAGGGATCCCAAGGCGGCTCTAGTGGATGCACTAGTAGCACCTTGGACCTTCAAACTAGCTTATGTGTTCCCGCCGTTTCCTCTCATCCCCAGGCTGGTAGCCAGGATCAATCAGGAGAGGGCGTCGGTGATCTTGATAGCTCCTGCGTGGCCACGCAGGACTTGGTACGCAGATCTGGTAAATATGTCATCGGCTCCTCCTTGGAAGCTACCTTTGAGACGAGACCTTCTTGTTCAGGGTCCGTTCGAACATCCGAATCTGGTTTCACTCCAGCTGACTGCTTGGAGATTGAACGCTTGATCTTATCGAAGCGAGGATTCTCAGATTCTGTTATCGATACTCTTGTTCAGGCCAGAAAGCCTGTAACTAGAAAGATTTACCACAAAATTTGGAAAAAATATATCTGTTGGTGTGAATCTAAAGGATTCCCTTGGGACAAGGTTAAGATTCCTAGGATTCTATCCTTCCTTCAAGAAGGATTGGAAAAAGGATTATCTGCAAGTTCCCTGAAGGGACAGATTTCTGCCTTGTCTGTGTTACTTCACAAAAAGCTGGCCGCTGTGCCAGATGTTCAAGCCTTTGTTCAGGCTCTGGTTAGAATTAAGCCTGTTTACAAACCTTTGACTCCTCCTTGGAGTCTCAATTTAGTTCTTTCAGTTCTTCAGGGGGTTCCGTTTGAACCCTTGCATTCCGTTGATATTAAGTTATTATCTTGGAAAGTTTTGTTTTTAGTTGCAATTTCTTCTGCTAGAAGAGTTTCAGAATTATCTGCTCTGCAGTGTTCTCCTCCTTATCTGGTGTTCCATGCAGATAAGGTGGTTTTACGTACTAAACCTGGTTTTCTTCCAAAAGTTGTTTCTAACAAAAACATTAACCAGGAGATTATCGTACCTTCTCTGTGTCCGAAACCAGTTTCAAAGAAGGAACGTTTGTTGCACAATTTGGATGTTGTTCGCGCTCTAAAATTCTATTTAGATGCTACAAAGGATTTTAGACAAACATCTTCCTTGTTTGTTGTTTATTCCGGTAAAAGGAGAGGTCAAAAAGCAACTTCTACCTCTCTCTCTTTTTGGATTAAAAGCATCATCAGATTGGCTTACGAGACTGCCGGACGGCAGCCTCCCGAAAGAATCACAGCTCATTCCACTAGGGCTGTGGCTTCCACATGGGCCTTCAAGAACGAGGCTTCTGTTGATCAGATATGTAGGGCAGCGACTTGGTCTTCACTGCACACTTTTACCAAATTTTACAAGTTTGATACTTTTGCTTCTTCTGAGGCTATTTTTGGGAGAAAGGTTTTGCAAGCCGTGGTGCCTTCCATTTAGGTGACCTGATTTGCTCCCTCCCTTCATCCGTGTCCTAAAGCTTTGGTATTGGTTCCCACAAGTAAGGATGACGCCGTGGACCGGACACACCTATGTTGGAGAAAACAGAATTTATGTTTACCTGATAAATTACTTTCTCCAACGGTGTGTCCGGTCCACGGCCCGCCCTGGTTTTTTTAATCAGGTCTGATAATTTATTTTCTTTAACTACAGTCACCACGGTACCATATGGTTTCTCCTATGCAAATATTCCTCCTTAACGTCGGTCGAATGACTGGGGTAGGCGGAGCCTAGGAGGGATCATGTGACCAGCTTTGCTGGGCTCTTTGCCATTTCCTGTTGGGGAAGAGAATATCCCACAAGTAAGGATGACGCCGTGGACCGGACACACCGTTGGAGAAAGTAATTTATCAGGTAAACATAAATTCTGTTATTCATTTATGTAATTTTATATCTATATTTTTCTTATGTTCCCTTCCGATTCTCCTCCCATTCACCATTTTCTGGTTTCGGATACTATGACGTATAGAGCGGTCCCACCCGTTCTATACGTATCTACTCGGCTCGTGCACATCGAGCCTCGATAAACCGTGCATGCGCATCATTTTTAGACTCTCTTCTTTGCGCATGCGTTAATCTCGGTTGATGCGGTCAAAACTATGCCTACAATAACTAGTGGATAATGCGCATGCGCGAAACGTGAACGTGCGCGCTTGGGAACTGGATGTAAAAAATGTTACGCATGCGCATCAGGAACCATACCAGGATGACGTAAATTGAAGGCCAAAGAATCAATTGGTTGGCTAAACAACGTGATCCTTGTTTATAAAAAAAAAAAAAAAAAATTACGGGTTGATTTTCGGCTAGCCGAGTTGATGACAATAATATAGGATATCGTTGGTAATATAAAGATTTAGAGATTTTGATGAATGAAAGTGATATTTATTTGGATGAATATGTAAAATTATTTAGAATAGAACCTTTTTGTTTACCTTCACTTTAAGTGGGACATAAATCTCTTATTTTTTTAAGATTTTTGTTGTCTTGAAATAACACATCAACTGAACATTGAAACGTTATTAATATATAATTAAGAAAACAAAGTAAAATTTTCATGCTTAATCAGAACAAGGAAAGTTTTTCATTTTCACTCATGTCGTCATGTGGCTGTGGTTGTCAAACAACTTTGTGATACAGTTTAAAAAAAGAAAATGTTTACTGCTGACAGGTGGGCTATCAAGGGTAACAGGAACAGTTTTTCGGGGGCCAACATTTTGATAAAAATAGCTGGAGAACCCTCAGAGCACCATTTCCAAATTTAATTGTGCACATACTACACAATAATGTAAGCATAATAATGATATTTATTTTCCCTTTAATTTTGACAATGATTGGTAGAGGATATATGAAGTCTGAGAATGATTGTAAAAAAAAAAAAAAAAAAGTGTCTCCGTAAATCAGTCAATAAAAATATAACAATTCATTAACCAGCATTTTTAGTTTCAGTGTTGAAAATGTAACTATTTGTACTAATAATTTACTTTTCCTCAGGAGATTCATGGAATTGCAGCTGTCCTTGCTGAGGAGCTTTTTAATAAAGGTAATGTCTCCTAAATTTTTAGCTATATGTTTGTTAGCTGGTATGCATTTTTATAGGATCGCTGTGTTAAAACAGTATTTTGAAGCAAAAAACCTGAGAATTTGCATATGTAATTTGCATATCTTACCCAGAATTCTCTTGTGCATTGGTAACATTGTATATTAAGTATTTCTGGGAAAAAGCAAGCGGGGAATCTTGCCTAGATGTGCTAATTTCCTATGCAAATATTTACATTGAAGTCTACACACCCCTGTTAACCCCTTAAGAACAAGGCCATTTTTCAATTTCTTTCCCTTAAGGACCAGGGCTATTTTTACATTTCTGCAGTGTTTGTGTTTAGTTGTAATTTTCCTCTTATTCATTTACTGCACCCACACATATTATATACCGTTTTTCTCACCACTAAATGGACTTTCTAAAGATACCATTATTTTCATCATATCTTATCATTTACTATTAAAAATATTATAAAATATGAGGAAAAAATGGAAAAAAACACACTTTTTCTAACTTTGACCCCCAAAATCTGTTACACATCTACAACCACCAAAAAACAACCATGCTAAATAGTTTCTAAAATTTGTCCTGAGTTTAGAAATACCCAATGTTAACATGTTCTTTGCTTTATTTGCAAGTTATAGGGCAATAAATACAAGTAGCACTTTGCTATTTCAAAACCACTTTTCTCCTACATAGGTGTGTCCGGTCCACGGCTTCATCCTTACTTGTGGGATATTCTCTTCCCTAACAGGAAATGGCAAAGAGGCACACAGCAAAAGCTGTCCATATAGCCCCTCCTCTGGCCCCGCCCTCCAGTCATTCTCTTTGCCGCTCTGAACACATTCAGAAATAAAGTGTGTCATTTTATTATTTAAAGAGACAGTAATGTTTTTCTTTAAAATCGTTTTTATTGCATTAATAGCCTGCCTAAATCTGCCTAACATGTCTGTGCCATCAGATAGCTTATGTTCTGTGTGTATAGAGGCCAAGGTGGTCCCCCCTTTAAGTGTATGTGATAATTGTGCCATGGCGTCTAAACAAAGTAAGGACAATACTGTCCCATTTAATAAAATTGCCCAAGATGATTCTTCAAATGAAGGTAGTGGGGATAGTTCATCATCCTCTCCTGTGTCTACACCAGTTTTGCCCGCACAGGCGATACCTAGTACATCTAGCGCGCCAATGCTTGTTACTATGCAGCAGTTAACAGCAGTAGTGGATAATTCTATAGCAAATCTTTTATCCAAACTGCCAGCATTTCAGAGAAAGCGTGATTGTTCAGTTTTAAATACAGAAAAGGATGAACAAGTAGACGCTGACGATACCTTATCTGTTTTACCCTCACATCAATCGGAATTGGCAGTGAGGGAGGGGCTGTCTGAGGGAGAAATTTCTGACTCAGGAAAAATTTCTCAACAGGCAGAACCTGATATAGTAGCATTTAAATTTAAGCTAGATCATCACCGCACCCTGCTTAAGGAGGTACTAGCTACTCTGGATGATTGTGATTCTTTGGTAATCCCAGAGAAGTTGTGCAAATTAGACAAATTCTTAGAGGTCCTAGTGCACGCTGATGCTTTTCCGATACCCAAGAGGGTAGCGGACATAGTGAATAAGGAGTGGGAGAAGCCGGGTATACCGTTCGCCCCACCTCCTATATTTAAGAAAATGTTCCCCATTGTAGACCCCAGAAGGGACGCTTGGCAGACGGTCCCTAAGGTAGAGGGGGCAGTTTCAACTTTAGCAAAGCGCACAACTATTCCTATAGAGGACAGTTGCGCTTTCAAAGATCCTATGGATAAAAAATTGGAAGGATTGCTTAAAAAGATTTTTGTTCAGCAAGGTCTCCTTCTTCAACCAATTACGTGCATTATTACTGTCACCTCAGCGGCGTCTTTTTGGTTCGAGGAATTAGAAAGCTCGCTCCAGAAGGAGACTTCATATGATGAAGTCATGGACAGAATTCACGCACTTAAGTTAGCTAATTCCTTTATATTGGATGCCGCTTTTCAAATAACGAAATTAGCGGCGAAAAACTCAGGTTTTGCTATAGTGGCGCGCAGGGCGCTTTGGCTAAAATCCTGGTCGGCAGATGTGTCGTCCAAGACTAAATTACTTAATATTCCTTTCAAAGGTAAGACCCTTTTTGGGCCGGAATTGAAGGAGATTATTTCAGACATCACTGGGGGAAAGGGCCATGCCCTCCCACAAGATAGGCCTTTCAAGGCTAAGAACAAGTCTAATTTTCGTTCCTTTCGCAATTTCAGGAACGGACCGGCTTCTAACTCTGCAGCCTCTAGACAAGAGGGCAATGCTGCCCAGCCCAAACCTGCATGGAAACCTGTGCAAGGCTGGAACAAGGGTAAACAGGCCAAGAAGCCTGCTTCTGCTACCAAGACAGCATGAAGGGGTAGCCACCGATCCGGGACTGGATCTAGTAGGGGGCAGATTATCTCTCTTTGCTCAGGCTTGGGCAAGAGATGTTCCGGATTCCTGGGCACTAGAAATAGTCTCCCAGGGATATCTTCTAGAGTTCAAGGAACTTCCTCCAAGGGGAAGGTTCCACATGTCTCGCTTATCTTCAGACCAGATAAAGAAACAGGCATTCTTACATTGCGTAGGAGACCTATTAAAGATGGGAGTGATAAACCCAGTTCCAACAGCGGCACGAGGTCTAGGTTTTTACTCAAACCTATTTGTAGTTCCCAAAAAGAGGGAACTTTCAGGCCAATTCTGGATTTAAAAATTCTAAACAAATTCCAGGAGGGTCAATATATGACTACCGTGGACTTAAAGGATGCGTACCTGCATTTTCCGATCCACAAAGATCACCATCAGTTCCTAAGGTTCCCTTTCTGGACAAACATTTCCAGTTCATGGCTCTTCCATTCGGTTTAGCCACTGCTCCCAGAATTTTCACGAAGGTACTAGGGTCCCTTCTAGCGGTTCTAAGGCCGAGGGGCATTTCTGTAGCACCTTACCTAGACGACATCCTAATCCAAGTGTCGTCCCTTTCAAAGGCAAAGGCTCATACAGACATTGTTTAAGCCTTTCTCAGGTCTCACGGGTGGAAGGTGAACATAGAAAAGAGTTCCCTGTCCACAAGGGTTCCTTTTCTAGGAACAATAATATATTCTGTAGAAATGAAGATTTTTCTGACAGAGGTCAGAAAGTTAAAGCTTCTGAACGTTTGTCAAGTTCTTCAATCTATTCCTCAGCCTTCCATAGCTCAGTGCATGGAAGTAATCGGACTAATGGTTGCAGCAATGGACGTGGTTCCTTTTGCTCGAATTCATTTAAGACCTTTGCAACTGTGCATGCTCAAACAGTGGAATGGGGATTATGCGGATTTGTCTCCCCAAATTCAAGTAGACCAGGTAACCAGGGATTCGCTCCTCTGGTGGTTGACTCAGGATCACCTGTCTCAGGGAATGAGTTTTCCGCAGACCGGAGTGGGTCATTGTTACGACCGACGCCAGCCTCTTGGGCTGGGGCGCGGTCTGGGACTCTCTGAAAGCTCAGGGTCTATGGTCTCGGGAAGAGTCTCTTCTCCCGATAAACATTTTGGAACTGAGAGCAATATTCAATGCGCTCCTGGCTTGGCCTCAACTAGCGAAGGCCAGGTTCATAAGATTTCAGTCGGACAACATGACGACTGTAGCGTACATCAATCATCAGGGGGGAACAAAGAGTGCCTTAGCGATGAGAGAGGTCTCCAAGATCATCAAATGTGCAGAGGATCACTCCTGCCACCTTTCTGCAATTCACATCCCAGGAGTAGACAACTGGGAAGCGGATTATCTGAGTCGTCAGACTTTCCATCCGGGGGAGTGGGAACTTCACCCGGAGGTCTTTGCCCAGTTAACCCAACTATGGGGCATTCCGGAGATGGATCTGATGGCGTCTCGTCAGAACTTCAAGGTTCCCCGCTACGGGTCCAGATCCAGAGTTCCCAAGGTGGCACTGGTGGATGCATTAGTGGCGCCCTGGTCGTTCAATCTGGCTTATGTGTTTCCACCTTTTCCTCTCCTTCCCAGGCATGTAGCCAGGATCAAACAGGAGAAGGCCTCGGTGATTCTTATAGCTCCTGCATGGCCACGCAGGACTTGGTATGCAGACCTGGTGAATATGTCATCGGTTCCTCCATGGAAGCTACCTTTGAGGCAGGATCTTCTAATACAAGGTCCATTCAGACATCCAAACCTAGTCTCTCTGCAACTGACTGCTTGGAAATTGAACGCTTGATTCTATCTAAGCGAGGGTTTTCAGATTCGGTTATAGATACTCTGGTCCAAGCCAGAAAATCCGGTGACTAGGAAAATTTACCATAAAATATGGCTAAAGTATATCCGATTCCAAAGTATTTTCTTGGAATAAAATCAAAATTCCTAGAATACTTTCCTTTCTCCAAGAGGGTTTGGATAAAGGTTTGTCAGCTAGCTCTTTAAAAGGACAGATATCTGCTCTGTCTGTTTTCTTACACAAACGACTGGCAGCCGTGCCAGATGTACAGGTGTTTGTACAGGCGTTAGTTAGAATCAAGCCTGTCTACAGACCTATGACTCCTCCATGGAGTCTAAACTTAGTTCTTTCAGTTCTTCAAGGGGTTCCGTTTGAACCCTTACATTCCATAGATATTAAGTTACTATCTTGGAAAGTTTTGTTTTTGGTTGCTATTTCTTCTGCTAGAAGAGTTTCTGAATTGTCTGCTTTGCAGTGTTCTTCTCCCTATCTGGTGTTCCATACAGATTAGGTAGTTTTACGTACCAAGCCTGGTTTTCTTCCAAAAGTGGTTTCCAACAGGAATATTAACCAGGAGATAGTTGTTCCTTCCCTGTGTCCGAAGGAACGTTTGTTACACAGCCTAGATGTGGTCCGTGCTTTAAAATTATACTTAAACGCAACTAAGGATTTCAGACAGACTTCATCCTTGTTTGTCGTTTATTCTGGTAAGAGGAGAGGGCAGAAAGCTACTGCTACCTCTCTTTCCTTTTGGCTGAAAAGCATCATCCGATTGGCTTATGAGACTGCCGGACGGCAGCCTCCTGAACGAATTACAGCTCACTCTACTAGGGCTGTGGCTTCCACATGGGCCTTCAAGAACGAGGCTTCTGTTGATCAGATCTGTAAGGCAGCGACTTGGTCTTCACTGCACACTTTTACAAAATTTTACAAATTCGATACTTTTGCTTCTTTGGAGGCTGTTTTTGGGAGAAAGGTTTTGCAAGCCGTGGTGCCTTCCGTTTAGGTTGCCTGACTTGTTCCCTCCCTTCATCCGTGTCCTAAAGCTTTGGTATTGGTTCCCACAAGTAAGGATGAAGCCGTTGACCGGACACACCTATGTAGGAGAAAACAGAATTTATATCTTACCTGATAAATTCCTTTCTCCTACAGTGTGTCCGGTCCACGGCCCGCCCTGGCTTTTTGTCAGGCTTAAATTTTTTTATCTCTATACACTATCAGTCACCACGGCACCCTATAGTTTCTCCTTTTTCTCCTAACCGTCGGTCGAATGACTGGGGGGCGGGGCCAGAGGAGGGGCTATATGGACAGCTTTTGCTGTGTGCCTCTTTGCCATTTCCTGTTAGGGAAGAGAATATCCCACAAGTAAGGATGAAGCCGTGGACCGGACACACCGTAGGAGAAAGGAATTTATCAGGTAAGATATAAATTCTGTTTTTTTCAAAATGAGCGCTAGTTACATTGGAACCCTGATATCTGTCAGGAATACCTAAATATCCCTTGACATGTATATATTTTTTTTTAGAAAGACATCCCAAAGTATTGATCTAGGCCCATTTTGGTATATTTCATGCCACCATTTCACCGCCAAATGCGATCAAATAAAACATTTTTTTCACTTTTTCACAAATTTTTTCACAAACTTTAGGTTTCTCACAGAAATTATTTGCAAACAACTTGTGCAATTATGGCATAAATGGTTGTAAGTGCTTCTCTGGGATCCCCTTTGTTCAGAAATAGCAGACTTATATGGCTTTGGCATTGCTTTTTGGTAATAAGAAGGCTGCTAAATGCCACTGCGCACCACACGTGTTTTATGCCCAGCAGTGAAGGGGTTAATTAGGGAGCATGTAGGGAGCTTGTAGAGTTAATTTTAGCTTTAGTGTAGTGTAGTAGACAACCCAAAGTATTGATCTAGGCCCATTTTGGTATATTTAATGCCACCATTTCACCGCCAAATGCGATCAAATTTTAAAAAAAACGTAAATTTTTTCGCAATTTTAGGTTTCTCACTGAAATTATTTACAAACAGCTTGTGCAATTATGGCACAAATGGTTGTAAATGCTTCTCTGGTATCCCCTTTGTTCAGAAATAGCAGACATATATGGCTTTGGCAATGCTTTTTGGTAATTAGAAGGCTTCTAAATGCCGCTGTGCATCACACCTGTATTATGTCTAGCAGTGCAGGGGTTAATTAGGGATCTTGTAGGGAGCTTGCAGGGTTAATTTTAGCTTTAGTGTAGAGATCAGCCTCCCACCTTACACATCAGACCCCCTGATCCCTCCCAAACAGCTCTCTTCCCTCCCCCACCCCACAATTGTCCCCGCCATCTTAAGTACTGGCAGAAAGTCTGCCAGTACTAAAATAAAAGGTATTTTTTTTCTTCTTCTTTTTTTTTTTGAGCATATTTACATATGCTGCTGTGTAGGATCCCTCTTAGCCCCAAACCTCTCTAACCCTCCCCCTCTACATTATTGGGAGCCATCTTGGGTACTGGCAGCTGTCTGCCAGTACCCAGTTTACAAAAAAAATGTAATTTTTTTTATTTTTTACCCACTTTTCTGTAGTGTAGCTTCCCCCCCCAAGACTAAACCCCCACCCCCTCCCAGATCACTTTGATTAACTTATTTATAAAACATTTATTCCCCCTCTCTCCCTCTAAATACAAACCGCACTGTTCCATAGTGTAACGGTTCCCATCCGCTCCCTCCCCGTGCACGCGCCCGCCCACCTCCCCTGTGCACGCGCGCGCGTCCGTGCGCGCCCCCAGCAACACCGCCCACGATCCCGCCCACCGATGCACATTGGTAAGCCATCGATGGCTGCCCACCCGCCTCCCACGTCTGCTCCCACCCACCAACGATCGCGGCATCGATGTCCGGTGCAGAGAGGGCCACAGAGTGGCTCTCTCTGCATCGGATGGGGAAAAATGTTATTGCAGTGATGCCTCGATATCGAGGCATCACTACAATAACCGGAAAGCGGCTGGAAGCGATCAGGATCGCTTCCAGCCGCTTTCAACCCCAACGTCGTACAGGGTACGTCGCTGGTCTTTAAAGACCAGTTTGTGCAAGACGTACCCTGTACGATGCGTGTCGTTAAGGGGTTAAAATGTCAGGTTTCTGTGATGTAAAAAAAATGAGACAAAGATAAATCATTTCAGAACTTTTTCCACATTTTAATGTGACCTATAAACTGTACAACTTGATTGAAAACAAACTGAAATCTTTTAGGTGGAGGGAAGAAAACAAAACAAAAAACTAAAATAATGTGGTTGCATAAGTGTGCACACCCTTTTATAACTGGGGATGTAGCTGTGTTCAGAATTGTGTTCAGAATTAAGCAATCACATTCAAAATCATGTTAAATAGGAGTCAGCATACACCTGCCATCATTTAAAGTGCCTCTGATTAACCCCAAATAAAGTTCAGCTGCTCTAGTTGGTCTTTCCTGAAATTTTCTTAGTCGCATCCCACAGAGAGCTTCCAAAGCATCAGAGGGATCTTATTGTTAAAAGGTATCAGTTAGGAGAAGGGTACAAAAGAATTTCCAAGGCATTGGCTATACCATGGAACACAATGAAGACAGTCATCATCAAGTGGAGAAAATATGGCACAACAGTGACATTAACAAGAACTGGACGTCCCTCCAAAATTGATGAAAAGACGAGAAGAAAACTGGTCTGGGAGGCTACCAAGAGGCCTACAGCAACATTAAAGGTGCTGCAGAAATATCTGGCAAGTACTGGCTGTGTGGTACATGTGAAAACAATGTCCCATATTCTTCATATGTCTGGGCTATGGGGAAGAGTGGCAAGACGAAAGCCTTTTCTTACGACGAAAAACATCCAAGCCAGGCTACATTTTGCAAAAACACATCTGAAGTCTCCCAAAAGCATGTGGGAAAAGGTGTTGTGGTCTGATGAAACCAAGGTTGAACTTTTTGGCCATAATTCCAAAAAATATGTTAGGCGCAAAAACAACACTGCACATCACCAATAGAACACCATACCCACAGTGAAGCATGGTGGTGGCAGCAGCATCATGCTTTGGGACTGTTTTTCTTCAGCTGGAACTGGGGCGTTAGTTAAGCTAGAGGGAATTATGAACAGTTCCAAATACCAGTCAATATTGGCGCAAAACCTTCAGGCTTCTGCTAGAAAGCTGAACATGAAGAGGAACTTTCAGCATGACAACGACCCAAAGCATACATCCAAATCAACAAAGGAATGGCTTCACCAGAAGAAGATTAAAGTTTTGGAATGGCCCAGCCAGAGCCCAGGCCTGAATCCGATTGAAAATTTGTGGGGTGATCTGAAGAGGGCTGTGCACAGGAGATGCCCTCACAATCTGACAGATTTGGAGTGTTTTTGCAAAGAAGAGTGGGCAAATCTTGCCAAGTCAAAATGTGCCATGCTGATAGACTCATACCCAAAAAGAGTGCTGTAATAAAATCAAAAGAGGCTTCAACAAAGTATTAGTGCACACTTATGCAATTTGTTTTTCAATTGAGTTGTACAGTTTATAGGTCACATTAAAGGTGGAAAAAGTTCTGAAATGATTTATCTTTGTCTCATATTTTATATATATACACACTTCTACAGACTGCCCCCTTATCTCAGTTATTTTAAAAGATATACATTTTAGGTAATCAGTGCTGACTCATAAATAACTTCTCGGAAGTAAGCACAACATTACCTATATGACCCACATGAACTTGCGTTGTCTAGCTGTGAAAAACTGTCAAAATGCACTGCGACCTTCAAGGGCTTAGAAATTAGTATATGAGCCTACCTAGGTTAAGCTTTTAGCAAAGAATACCAAGAGAACAAAGCAAATTTGATGATAAAAGTAGATTTGAAAGTTGTTTAAAATTGCATGCCCTATCTGCACCATGAAAGTTTAATTTTGAATAGACTGTCTCTAACATCAAACTTAAAACACTTTTTTATTTTATTTTATGTATTTTGAATTTATATTGGCACCAAATGTGTAGTTACACAAGAACTGTTTCAGCAGATTTTGATGCATTTGAATAATAAAAGGCAAGTTCTCACAGCATCTGCATTGCTTTTTTTCCAGGGACAGTCACAATATTTTGCTTACCTATTGGTAATATAAATGTCCCTAGAATCTGTTCTATTGTTAAAATGACATGCTATAATCTGTTAAAGCATGTCATTGTAACACTAGCCACACTGTAATGCTGTATGTTTAACCTCTGCAACTAGCACTTCTGATCGAATGAGCTGCAGTTTCTGCTTAGGACGAGCAGTGCTCTGTGGGTCCCGAGCGGGACTTTGTGATTAACCCCTATGCGCTAATAGATAACAGTATGCCATTTTTACACTATAATGGCTCTTCAAATAGATTTTTCATTAAAAAATATAGCTCTTATACACTTGATGAAAAAGTTTTAAAGTTAATCTGAATCTAAATAAAAATATGTTCTATCTAATAGCACAAACAGGGTTCACATAAAAAAGATTTTTGGGGGGTTAATGTCCCTTTAAATCCACTGTTGATTTATTCATTGCATTTGTTCATATTTCTGCACAAGAGGAGCTCTCTGCACTCTACAGAACTCAGTGGAGTTGAGTGATACAGATATTTTGTAATGTCATACCATTTTATGATGCCGCCATGCTTTCTTATGTGTCAATATGGTGCTTATGTTTTAAATTGGCTAAATTGCAGAAATAGGGGCAGGTGTGTTTGTCATCCAGAGAAAGATTTGATGATCCATGGATTCCCGCCTCCTTAAACACTCATCTCTCAGTGTAGCTTATAACCTGGTTAGTGTTTGCTTTGAAAACAATGTCTGGAAAAGTTGCATTGCCATCAATTCAGGATTTGACACTAAGTTTAGATATCTTAATTTTTTTGAGATTCAAGCATTTGCTACCCTGATATTTAGCAGTTAAAGGCTCTTCCTAGTAGGCTGTATTTTGAGCTCTTTCACCTTCTGTCTCAGATGCAACCGTACTTGTATACTGCCCAGACACTACGCCTCCTTAAGTATTTACCTCCTTTCAGCTGTTAAGCTTAACATAGCCAGAGCTTGGAAGAGAACTAACCCCCCTCTTGGTCTGACATCACTCAAACCATGGCCTATATCTACTCTATGGAAAAGATTATTTATTACTCCACGGAGAGAGCTGACTTCTTTGAATTAATTTGGGCAGAATGGAAGAATGCGTTTGACACTTTATGGCTCCCTAGCTTTGAGACTTAAGACAGCCTGTCCTCCCCTAGTAGTATCAGTCCGCCTCCCACACATGCTTCGTTAAGCCTGGAATCCTTGTTAGATTCATACCCCTTACCCTAGGTCTTGCTCCCCCTCCCCCTTCCTCAGATGATCCCTTCCCCCACCCCCCCCTTCCTCTCCCACTTACACCAGATTAATGTGAACACCTTTGTTAACCTCCTATCCTGGATACAGGGTTTGCGTATGTATGTATGTCTGTTAATCTAACGCACACATTGTGCTTCCTTAAGTATCCACTGTTTATGTTATGTCGTAATTGTACGCATTGGTCGTACTATTGCTGTACTTGTTTATCTTATCTGAAAATTCAATAAAATATTTAAATAAAAAAAAAAAAAAAAAAAAAGAGATAGTCATGGACTCAATTTACATAGTTAGTTGGCAATAATGAATAATCTGCAGCCTTTAAAATTGAAATTTTTCTTTTTTTAATGGTTAGCATCTCTACGGTTTACATAATTTATTTTTTACTTAGCGCTTCCTAAATATTAGCAGCAGTTCACAGTTGTTGGCTTCGATTGACATCAATGGGAGCTGTTAAATGATAATTTGCACAAATAATTGTTTAAAGGGACAGTAAATGCCATGTAATTACAATTTCCAATAGAAAATTTAGTTTAAAGTGAAGGTAAATTTTGACGAATTAGTGCCCGGTTTTTAATAATCCTATTAAAAACAAGGGCACTTTAATTAATTAAATTTGACATTTCAAGCGTTTTCTTCAAAAACTTACCTTTTTAATCCTGAAAGCTGTAGCAGCGCTTCCTCCGCCCGTCGCAAGGCCTCTTCGCGGGTCCATAATGACTAATCCGGCTTCATCCAATCATGGTGTTCCCTCAGGCCATGATCCCCCCAGGGGGAATGCCCTGATTGGAGGAAGCAGGATTCGTCATTTCTGATGTAAGCAAATGCTTCCGATGGCTGGGGGAATCGATGGAGCAGCTTTCAGGATTAAAAGGTACGTTTTTGAAGAAAACGCTTGAAATTTCAATTTGTGATGAATTCAAATGCCCTTGTTTTTAATAGGATTATTAAAAACTGGGCACTATTTCGTCAAAATCGACCTTCACTTTAAAAAGACAAAAGTAGATCACAATAACGAAAATGCAAGTATGAAACAAAAATAAATATTTTAATAACGCGATTGCTAAAACTAATTTCTATGTTTCAAGCATGATTTCCATTTTCTCACGTTTCTTGCAGATCTCAGCTACACAAAATATCACAATATACATTTCTGTCCCATCCAATACTATTGTACTCTACAATTGTGATTAATATAGGTTTAATTAATCTAGACCACATATCCATTTAAAATGAAGACAGTGGCCATTTCAGAGTGTATTTCACATGCTCTACATAATAAAATTATTCGTATTGGAATACTTGTAGATATGTAATCAGCCAGTTTTATAGTAACTATCCACCGGGTTTTGTGTGAGCTGGTAAAGCGAAATACAGATTACAGATGTATGTAAATAGCGTGTTTAAAAGAAGCAATATTTCTCTTGTTAAGTGTATCCAGTCCACGGATCATCCATTACTTGTGGGATATTCTCCTTCCCAACAGGAAGTTGCAAGAGGATCACCCACAGCAGAGCTGCTATATAGCTCCTCCCCTCACTGCCATATCCAGTCATTCTCTTGCAACTCTCAACAAAGATGGACGTAGTAAGAGGAGAGTGGTGTATTATAGTTAGTTTTTTAACTTATATCAAAAGTTTGTTATTTTTAAATGGTACCGGAGTGTACTGTTTCATCTCAGGCAGCATTAGAAGAAGAATCTGCCTGTGATTTCTATGATCTTAGCAGAAGTAACTAAGATCCATTGCTGTTCTCACATATTCTGAGGAGTGAGGTAACTTCAGAGAGGGAATGGCGTGCAGGTTTTCCTGCAATAAGGTATGTGCAGTTAACATATTTCTAGGGATGGAATTTGCTAGAAAATGCTGCTGATACCGGATTAATGTAAGTAAAGCCTTAAATGCAGTGATAGCGACTGGTATCAGGCTTATTAATAGAGATACATACTCTTATAAAAGTGTAATATAAAACGTTTGTTGGCATGTTTAATCGTTTTTATATATGTTTGGTGACAAAACTTATTGGGGCCTAGTTTTTTTCCACATGGCTGGTTTGATTTTTGCCTAGAAACAGTTCCTGAGTCTTTCCACTGTTGCAATATGAGTGGGAAGGGCCTATTTTAGTGCTTTTCTGTGCAGGTAAAAATACTGACAGAGACATTCAGCTTCTTCCTGCATGATCCAGGACATCTCTGAAGGGCTCAAAAGGCTTCAAAGTCGTGTTTGAGGAGGGTAACAATCACAGTAGACTGTGTCATTTTAAAAAACGTTTTTGTCATTTATTCTGTTTTTGTTATTAAGGGGTTAATCATCCATTTGCAAGTGGGTGCAATGTTCTGCTGACTTGTTACATACACTAACAAAATTTTTACAGTGTAACTGCCTTTTTTCACTGTTATTTCAAATTTTATCAAAATTGGTTTCTCTTAAAGGCACAGTAACATTTTTTATATTGCTTGTTAACTTGCTTTAAAGTGTTTTCCAAGCTTGCTAGTCTCATTGCTAGTCTGTACAAACATGTCTGAAACAGAGGATACTTGTTCATTATGTTTAAAAGCCATGGTGGAGCCCCATAGGAGAATGTGTACTAAATGTATTGATTTCACCTTAAACAGTAAAGATCAGTCTTTATCTATAAAAGAATTGTCACCAGAGGGGTCTGTCGAGGGGGAAGTTATGCCGACTAACTCTCCCCACGTGTCGGACCCTTCGCCTCCCGCTCAAGGGGCGCACGCTAATATGGCGCCAAGTACATCAGGGACGCCCATAGCGATTACTTTGCAGGACATGGCTGCAATCATGAATAATACCCTGTCAGAGGTATTATCCAGATTGCCTGAATTGAGAGGCAAGCGCGATAGCTCTGGGGTTAGACGAGATACAGAGCGCGTAGATGCTGTAAGAGCCATGTCTGATACTGCGTCACAATATGCAGAACCTGAGGACGGAGAGCTTCAGTCTGTGGGTGACGTCTCTGAATCGGGGAGACCTGATTCAGAGATTTTAAATTTAAGCTTGAGAACCTCCGTGTATTGCTTGGGGAGGTATTAGCTGCTCTGAATGACTGTGACACAATTGCAGTGCCAGAGGAGAAATTGTGTAGGCTGGATAAATACTATGCAGTGCCGGTGAGTACTGATGTTTTTCCAATACCTAAAAGGCTTACAGAAATTATTAGTAAGGAGTGGGATAGGCCCAGTGTGCCCTTTTCCCCACCTCCTATATTTAGAAAAATGTTTCCAATAGATGCCACTACACGGGACTTATGGCAGACTGTCCCTAAGGTGGAGGGAGCAGTTTCTACTTTAGCAAAGCGTACCACTATCCCGGTTGAGGACAGTTGTGCTTTTTCAGATCCAATGGATAAAAAAAAAATTAAAGGGTTACCTTAAGAAAATGTTTATTCAACAAGGTTTTATTTTACAGCCCCTTGCATGCATTGCGCCTGTCACTGCTGCGGCGGCATTCTGGTTTGAGGCCCTGGAAGAGGCCATCCATACAGCTCAATTGACTGAAATTGTTGACAAGCTTAGAACTCTTAAGCTAGCTAACTCATTTGTTTCTGATGCCATTGTTCATTTGACTAAACTAACGGCTAAGAATTCCGGATTCGCCATCCAGGCGCATAGGGCGCTATGGCTCAAATCCTGGTCAGCTGATGTGACTTCAAAGTCTAAATTAATCAACATTCCTTTCAAGGGGCAGAACTTATTCGGGCCTGGTTTGAAAGAAATTATTGCTGACATTACTGGAGGTAAGGGTCATACCCTTCCTCAGGACAGTGCCAAATCAAAGGCCAAACAGTCTAATTTTCGTGCCTTTCGAAATTTCAAGGCAGGTGCAGCATCAACTTCCTCTGCTTGAAAACAAGAGGGAACTTTTGCTCAATCCAAGCAGGCCTGGAAACCTAACCAGTCCTGGAACAAGGGCAAGCAGGCCAAAAAGCCTGCTGCTGCCTCTAAGACAGCATGAAGGAGCGGCCCCCTATCCGACAACGGATCTAGTAGGGGGCAGACACTCTCTCTTCGCCCAGGCGTGGGCAAGAGATGTTCAGGATCCCTGGGCGTTGGAGATCATATCTCAGGGATATCTTCTGGACTTCAAAGCTTCTCCTCCACAAGGGAGATTTCACCTTTCAAGATTATCTGCAAACCAGATAAAGAAAGAGGCATTCCTAAGCTGCGTACAAGATCTCCTTGTAATGGGAGTGATCCATCCAGTTCCGCGGACGGAACAAGGACAGGGGTTTCTCCAACATAGGTGTGTCCGGTCCACGGCGTCATCCTTACTTGTGGGATATTCTCTTCCCCAACAGGAAATGGCAAAGAGCCCAGCAAAGCTGGTCACATGATCCCTCCTAGGCTCCGCCTACCCCAGTCATTCTCTTTGCCGTTGTACAGGCAACATCTCCACGGAGATGGCTTAGAGTTTTTTAGTGTTTAACTGTAGTTTTTATTATTCAATCAAGAGTTTGTTATTTTAAAATAGTGCTGGTATGTACTATTTACTCTGAAACAGAAAAGAGATGAAGATTTCTGTTTGTATGAGGAAAATGATTTTAGCAACCGTTACTAAAATCCATGGCTGTTCCACACAGGACTGTTGAGAGGAATTAACTTCAGTTGGGGGAACAGTGAGCAGTCTCTTGCTGCTTGAGGTATGACACATTCTAACAAGACGATGTAATGCTGGAAGCTGTCATTTTCCCTATGGGATCCGGTAAGCCATGTTTATTAAGATAGTAAATAAGGGCTTCACAAGGGCTTATTAAGACTGTAGACTTTTTCTGGGCTAAATCGATTCATATATTACACATATTTAGCCTTGAGGAATCATTTAATCTGGGTATTTTGGTAAAATTATATCGGCAGGCACTGTTTTAGACACCTTATTCTTTAGGGGCTTTCCCTAATCATAGGCAGAGCCTCATTTTCGCGCCGGTATTGCGCACTTGTTTTTGAGAGGCATGACATGCAGTCGCATGTGTGAGGAGCTCTGATACATAGAAAAGACTTTCTGAAGGCGTCATTTGGTATCGTATTCCCCTTTGGGCTTGGTTGGGTCTCAGCAAAGCAGATACCAGGGACTGTAAAGGGGTTAAAGTTAAAAACGGCTCCGGTTCCGTTATTTTAAGGGTTAAAGCTTCCAAATTTGGTGTGCAATACTTTTAAGGCTTTAAGACACTGTGGTGAAATTTTGGTGAATTTTGAACAATTCCTTCATATTTTTTCGCAATTGCAGTAATAAAGTGTGTTCAGTTTAAAATTTAAAGTGACAGTAACGGTTTTATTTTAAAACGTTTTTTGTATTTTGTTATCAAGTTTATGCCTGTTTAACATGTCTGAACTACCAGATAGACTGTGTTCTGAATGTGGGGAAGCCAGGGTTCCTTCTCATTTAAATATATGTGATTTATGTGACAATGAAAATGATGCCCAAGATGATTCCTCAAGTGAGGGGAGTAAGCATGGTACTGCATCATTCCCTCCTTCGTCTACACGAGTCTTGCCCACTCAGGAGGCCCCTAGTACATCTAGCGCGCCAATACTCCTTACTATGCAACAATTAACGGCTGTAATGGATAATTCTATCAAAAACATTTTAGCCAAAATGCCCACTTATCAGCGTAAGCGCGACTGCTCTGTTTTAGATACTGAAGAGCATGACGACGCTGATGATAATGGTTCTGAAATGCCCCTACACCAGTCTGATGGGGCCAGGGAGGTTTTGTCTGAGGGAGAAATTTCAGATTCAGGGAAAATTTCTCAACAAGCTGAACCCGATGTGATTACATTTAAATTTAAGTTGGAACATCTCCGCGCTCTGCTTAAGGAGGTATTATCCACTCTGGATGATTGTGAGAATTTGATCATCCCAGAGAAACTATGTAAAATGGACAAGTTCCTAGAGGTCCCGGGGCTCCCAGAAGCTTTTCCTATACCCAAGCGGGTGGCGGACATTGTAAATAAAGAATGGGAAAGGCCCGGTATACCTTTCGTCCCTCCCCCCATATTTAAAAAATTGTTTCCTATGGTCGACCCCAGAAAGGACTTATGGCAGACAGTCCCCAAGGTCGAGGGAGCGGTTTCCACTTTAAACAAACGCACCACTATACCCATAGAAGATAGTTGTGCTTTCAAAGATCCTATGGATAAAAAATTAGAAGGTTTACTTAAAAAGATGTTTGTTCAGCAGGGTTACCTTCTACAACCAATTTCATGCATTGTCCCTGTCACTACAGCCGCGTGTTTCTGGTTCGATGAGCTAGTAAAGGCGGTCGATAGTGATTCTCCTCCTTATGAGGAGATTATGGACAGAATCCGTGCTCTCAAATTGGCTAATTCTTTCACCCTAGACGCCACTTTGCAATTGGCTAGGTTAGCGGCTAAGAATTCTGGGTTTGCTATTGTGGCGCGCAGAGCGCTTTGGTTGAAATCTTGGTCAGCTGATGCGTCTTCCAAGAACAAACTACTTAACATTCCTTTCAAGGGGAAAACGCTGTTTGGCCCTGACTTGAAAGAGATTATCTCTGATATCACTGGGGGTAAGGGCCACGCCCTTCCTCAGGATCGGTCTTTCAAGGCCAAAAATAAACCTAATTTTCGTCCCTTTCGTAGAAACGGACCAGCCCAAAGTGCTACGTCCTCTAAGCAAGAGGGTAATACTTCTCAAGCCAAGCCAGCTTGGAGACCAATGCAAGGCTGGAACAAGGGAAAGCAGGCCAAGAAACCTGCCACTGCTACCAAGACAGCATGAAATGTTGGCCCCCGATCCGGGACCGGATCTGGTGGGGGGCAGACTCTCTCTCTTCGCTCAGGCTTGGGCAAGAGATGTTCTGGATCCTTGGGCACTAGAAATAGTCTCCCAAGGTTATCTTCTGGAATTCAAGGGGCTTCCCCCAAGGGGGAGGTTCCACAGGTCTCAGTTGTCTTCAGACCACATAAAAAGACAGGCATTCTTACATTGTGTAGAAGACCTGTTAAAAATGGGAGTGATTCATCCTGTTCCATTAGGAGAACAAGGGATGGGGTTCTACTCCAATCTGTTCATAGTTCCCAAAAAAGAGGGAACGTTCAGACCAATCTTAGATCTCAAGATCTTAAACAAGTTTCTCAAGGTTCCATCGTTCAAAATGGAAACCATTCGAACAATTCTTCCTTCCATCCAGGAAGGTCAATTCATGACCACGGTGGATTTAAAGGATGCGTATCTACATATTCCTATCCACAAGGAACATCATCGGTTCCTAAGGTTCGCATTCCTGGACAAGCATTACCAGTTCGTGGCGCTTCCTTTCGGATTAGCCACTGCTCCAAGGATTTTCACAAAGGTACTAGGGTCCCTTCTAGCGGTGCTAAGACCAAGGGGCATTGCAGTAGTACCTTACTTGGACGACATTCTGATTCAAGCGTCGTCCCTTCCTCAAGCAAAGGCTCACACGGACATAGTCCTGGCCTTTCTCAGATCTCACGGATGGAAAGTGAACGTGGAAAAGAGTTCTCTATCTCCGTCGACAAGAGTTCCCTTCTTGGGAACAATAATAGACTCCTTAGAAATGAGGATTTTTCTGACAGAGGCCAGAAAAACAAAACTTCTAAACTCTTGTCGGATACTTCATTCCGTTCCTCTTCCTTCCATAGCGCAGTGCATGGAAGTGATAGGTTTGATGGTAGCGGCAATGGACATAGTTCCTTTTGCGCGCATTCATCTAAGACCATTACAACTGTGTATGCTCAGTCAGTGGAATGGGGACTATACAGACTTGTCTCCGAAGATACAAGTAAATCAGAGGACCAGAGACTCACTCCGTTGGTGGCTGTCCCTGGACAACCTGTCACAAGGGATGACCTTCCGCAGACCAGAGTGGGTCATTGTCACGACCGACGCCAGTCTGATGGGCTGGGGCGCGGTCTGGGGATCCCTGAAAGCTCAGGGTCTTTGGTCTCGGGAAGAATCTCTTCTACCGATAAATATTCTGGAACTGAGAGCGATATTCAATGCTCTCAAGGCTTGGCCTCAGCTAGCGAGGGCCAAGTTCATACGGTTTCAATCAGACAACATGACGACTGTTGCGTACATCAACCATCAGGGGGGAACAAGGAGTTCCCTGGCGATGGAAGAAGTGACCAAAATCATTCAATGGGCGGAGACTCGCTCCTGCCACCTGTCTGCAATCCACATCCCAGGAGTGGAAAATTGGGAAGCGGATTTTCTGAGTCGTCAGACATTGCATCCGGGGGAGTGGGAACTCCATCCGGAAATCTTTGCCCAAATCACTCAACTGTGGGGCATTCCAGACATGGATCTGATGGCCTCTCGTCAGAACTTCAAGGTTCCTTGCTACGGGTCCAGATCCAGGGATCCCAAGGCGACTCTAGTAGATGCACTAGTAGCACCTTGGACCTTCAAACTAGCTTATGTATTCCCGCCGTTTCCTCTCATCCCCAGGCTGGTAGCCAGGATCAATCAGGAGAGGGCGTCGGTGATCTTGATAGCTCCTGCGTGGCCACACAGGACTTGGTATGCAGATCTGGTGAATATGTCATCGGCTCCACCATGGAAGCTACCTTTGAGACGAGACCTTCTTGTTCAAGGTCCGTTCGAACATCCGAATCTGGTCTCACTCCAGCTGACTGCTTGGAGATTGAACGCTTGATCTTATCAAAGCGAGGGTTCTCAGATTCTGTTATTGATACTCTTGTTCAGGCCAGAAAGCCTGTAACTAGAAAAATTTACCACAAAATTTGGAAAAAATATATCTGTTGGTGTGAATCTAAAGGATTCCCTTGGGACAAGGTTAAGATTCCTAAGATCCTATCCTTCCTTCAAGAAGGATTGGAAAAAGGATTATCTGCAAGTTCCTTGAAGGGACAGATTTCTGCCTTGTCTGTGTTACTTCACAAAAAGCTGGCAGCTGTGCCAGATGTTCAAGCCTTTGTTCAGGCTCTGGTTAGAATCAAGCCTGTTTACAAACCTTTGACTCCTCCTTGGAGTCTCAACTTAGTTCTTTCAGTTCTTCAGGGGGTTCCGTTTGAACCCTTACATTCCGTTGATATTAAGTTATTATCTTGGAAAGTTTTGTTTTTGGTTGCAATTTCTTCTGCTAGAAGAGTTTCAGAATTATCTGCTCTGCAGTGTTCTCCTCCTTATCTGGTGTTCCATGCAGATAAGGTGGTTTTACGTACTAAACCTGGTTTTCTTCCAAAAGTTGTTAGATAGTCGTGCCTTCTCTGTGTCCGAAACCAGTTTCGAAGAAGGAACGTTTGTTGCACAATTTGGATGTTGTTCGCGCTCTAAAATTCTATTTAGATGCTACAAAGGATTTTAGACAAACATCTTCCTTGTTTGTTGTTTATTCTGGTAAAAGGAGAGGTCAAAAAGCAACTTCTACCTCTCTCTCTTTTTGGATTAAAAGCATCATCAGATTGGCTTACGAGACTGCCGGACGGCAGCCTCCTGAAAGAATCACAGCTCATTCCACTAGGGCTGTGGCTTCCACATGGGCCTTCAAGAACGAGGCTTCTGTTGATCAGATATGTAGGGCAGCGACTTGGTCTTCACTGCACACTTTTACCAAATTTTACAAGTTTGATACTTTTGCTTCTTCTGAGGCTATTTTTGGGAGAAAGGTTTTGCAAGCCGTGGTGCCTTCCATTTAGGTGACCTGATTTGCTCCCTCCCTTCATCCGTGTCCTAAAGCTTTGGTATTGGTTCCCACAAGTAAGGATGACGCCGTGGACCGGACACACCTATGTTGGAGAAAACAGAATTTATGTTTACCTGATAAATTACTTTCTCCAACGGTGTGTCCGGTCCACGGCCCGCCCTGGTTTTTTAATCAGGTCTGATAATTTATTTTCTTTAACTACAGTCACCACGGTATCATATGGTTTCTCCTATGCAAATATTCCTCCTTAACGTCGGTCGAATGACTGGGGTAGGCGGAGCCTAGGAGGGATCATGTGACCAGCTTTGCTGGGCTCTTTGCCATTTCCTGTTGGGGAAGAGAATATCCCACAAGTAAGGATGACGCCGTGGACCGGACACACCGTTGGAGAAAGTAATTTATCAGGTAAACATAAATTCTGTTTTTATTCAAATCTGTTTGTGGTTCCCAAAAAAGAGGGAACCTTCAGACCAATTTTGGATTTAAAGATCCTAAACAAATTCCTCAGAGTTCCGTCATTCAAGATGGAAACTATTCGAACCATTTTACCCATGATCCAAGAGGGTCAGTACATGACCACAGTGGACTTAAAGGATGCCTACCTTCACATTCCGATTCACAAGAATCATTATCAGTTCCTGAGGTTTGCCTTTCTAGACAGGCATTACAAATTTGTAGCTCTTCCATTCGGGTTGGCTACAGCCCCAAGAATTTTTACAAAGGTTCTGGGCTCACTTCTGGCGGTCCTAAGACCGCGAGGCATAGCGGTGGCTCCTTACCTGGACGATATCCTGATACAGGCGTCAAGCTTTCAAATTGCCAAATCGCATACAGAGATAGTTCTGGCATTCCTGAGGTCGCATGGGTGGAAAGTGAACGAAGAAAAGAGTTCTCTATCTCCTCTCACGAGGGTTTCCTTCCTCTAGGGACTCTAATAGATTCTTTAGAAATGAAAATTTACCTGACGGAGTCCAGGTTATCAAAACTTCTAAATGCTTTCCGTGTTCTTCACTCCATTCCGCGCCCCACGGTGGCTCAGTGCATGGAAGTAATCGGCTTAATGGTAGCGGCGATGGACATAGTGCCATTCGCGCGCCTGCATCTCAGACCGCTGCAATTATGCATGCTCAGCCAGTGGAATGGGGATTACACAGATTTGTCCCCTCTACTAAATCTGGATCAGGAAACCAGAGATTCTCTTCTCTGGTGGTTATCTCTGGCCCATCTGTCCAAGGGTATGACCTTTCGCAGACCAGATTGGACAATTGTAACAACAGATGCCAGCCTTCTAGGTTGGGGTGCAGTCTGGAACTCCCTGAAGGCTCAGGGTTCATGGACTCAGGAGGAGAAACTCCTCCCAATAAATATTCTGGAGTTAAGAGCAATATTCAATGCTCTTCTGGCTTGGCCTCAGCTAGCAACACTGAGGTTCATCAGATTTCAGTCGGACAACATCACGACTGTGGCTTACATCAACCATCAAGGGGGAACCAGGAGTTCACTAGCGATGTCAGAAGTCTCCAAGATAATTCACTGGGCAGAGACTCACTCTTGCCACCTGTCAGCGATCCATATCCCAGGTGTAGAGAACTGTGAGGCGGATTTTCTAAGTCGTCAGACTTTTCATCCGGGGGAGTGGGAACTTCATCCGCAGGTGTTTGCTCAATTGGTTCTCCGTTGGGGCAAACCAGAATTGGATCTCATGGCGTCTCGCCAGAACGCCAAGCTTCCTTGTTACGGATCCAGGTCCAGGGACCCAGAAGCGGCACTGATAGATGCTCTAGCAGCGCCTTGGTTCTTCAACCTGGCTTATGTGTTTCCACCGTTTCCTCTGCTCCCTCGTCTGATTGCCAAAATCAAACAAGAAAGAGCATTGGTGATATTGATAGCGCCTGCGTGGCCACGCAGGACCTGGTATGCAGACCTAGTGGACATGTCATCCTTTCCACCATGGACTCTGCCTCTGAGACAAGACCTTCTAATACAAGGTCCTTTCAATCATCCAAATCTACTTTCTCTGAGACTGACTGTATGGAGTTTGAACGCTTGATCCTATCAAAGCGTGGCTTCTCCGAGTCAGTAATTGATACCTTAATACAGGCACGAAAGCCTGTCACCAGGAACATTTACCACAAGATATGGCGTAAATATCTTCATTGGTGTGAATCCAAGAATTACTCATGGAGTAGGGTTAGGATTCCTAGGATATTGTCCTTCCTCCAAGAGGGTTTGGACAAAGGATTATCAGCTAGTTCTTTAAAGGGACATATTTCTGCTCTGTCTATTCTTTTACACAAGCGTCTGGCAGAAGTTCCAGACGTTCAGGAATTTTGTCAGGCTTTAGTTAGAATTAAGCCTGTGTTTAAACCTGTTGCTCCTCCATGGAGCTTAAACTTGGTTCTTAAAGTTCTTCAAGGGGTTCCGTTTGAACCCCTTCATTCCATTGATATCAAACTTCTTTCATGGAAAGTTCTTTTTCTGATGGCTATTTCCTCGGCTCGAAGAGTCTCGGAGTTATCTGCCTTACATTGTGATTCTCCTTATCTGATCTTTCATTCAGATAAAGTTGTTCTGCGTACAAAACCTGGGATTTTACCTAAGGTGGTTTCTAACAAGAATATCAATCAAGAGATTGTTGTTCCATCATTATGTCCTAATCCTTCTTCAAAGAAGGAACGTCTTTTGCATAATCTAGACGTAGTCCGTGCCTTGAAGTTTTACTTACAGGCTACTAAAGATTTTCGCCAAACATCTAACCTGTTTGTTGTTTACTCTGGACAGAGGAGAGGTCAGAAGGCCTCAGCAACCTCTCTTTCTTTTTGGCTTCGGAGTATAATCCGTTTAGCCTATGAGACTGCTGGACAGCAGCCTCCTGAAAGGATTACAGCTCATTCTACTAGAGCTGTGGCTTCCACCTGGGCCTTTAAAAATGAGGCCTCTGTTGAACAGATTTGCAAGGCTGCAACTTGGTCTTCCCTTCATACTTTTTCCAAATTTTCCAAATTTGATACTTTTGCTTCTTCGGAGGCTGTTTTTGGGAGAGAGGTTCTACAGGCAGTGGTTCCTTCCGTTTAAGTTCCTGCCTTGTCCCTCCCATCATCCGTGTACTTTAGCTTTGGTATTGGTATCCCACAAGTAATGTATGATCCGTGGACTGGATACACTTAACAAGAGAAAACATAATTTATGCTTACCTGATAAATTTATTTCTCTTGTAGTGTTTCCAGTCCACGGCCCGCCCTGTCCTTTTCAGGCAGGTCTAAATTTTAATTAAACTACAGTCACCACTGCACCCTATGGTTTCTCCTTTCTCAGCTTGTTTCGGTCGAATGACTGGATATGGCAGTGAGGGGAGGAGCTATATAGCAGCTCTGCTGTGGATGATCCTCTTGCAACTTCCTGTTGGGAAGGAGAATATCGCACAAGTAATGGATGATCCGTGGACTGGATACACTACAAGAGAAATAAATTTATCAGGTAAGCATAAATTATGTTTTGTAATGCTTTACAACTGCTGACTATTGGCAACTATATAAATGTGACCCTAAGGGTTTGGAAGCCTAGATGGAGGGCTAACCTACAACTGCAGTTGTCTGCTTAATTGCCCACTGTTCATGGAGTCTAGCTATGCGAGGTCTTTGGAGGCAGAATTGGGCCAGGAATTTGATCAAGGGGAATTAGAGGATGATTGCTCTCACAAGATGTGATATTGACTGTTACTCTTTATGAACTCTACTGGAACATACTAGTGAAATGTCACAGGGTCCCACTTAAACTATACATGTTGTGTACATATATATATAATTTAGTTCTTGCATGACTGGTGATCTGTTGGCACAGCCTTACATATTGTTGATATTGCTCAGCTATTAAACCCTGTGGGTTAGAGTGTTTAGGATGTACTGTGTATTCTGATTCTTTTTACTGTCATCTTCTCAGACAGAGACCTTTTTTTATCATGGACACAAATTTCAGAGATATGCTTTGTCTCACCCTCTCAATAGAAATTAAGAAGCACAATCTGTAACCTTGTTTTTTTTGTTTTTTATGTTTCTGTTTCTGTCTAATTCCTGCAAATTGCCTAAACCAGTTATTTGATTAGCAGCATTTGCAGATAACATAAACTGCTTTTTAGCCTCCTAGGTAGCATGATAGAAGCATGTGTTGTTTTTTTTTTTTTACACATATAAGCAAGAAGTGTTTAAAGTGAAGGTCAATTTTGACGAATTAGTGCCCGGTTTTTAATAAACCTATTAAAAACAAGGGCACTTTAATTCATCAAAATTGAAAAAAAAAAATTCTTCAAAAACTTACCTTTTAATCCTGAAAGCTGCTCCATTGATTTCCCCGGCCGTTGGAAGTCTCTGCTTACATCAGAAATGACGAATCCGGCTTGCTCCAATAACGGCGTCCCCCCCCTGGGGATCATGGCCTGAGGGGACGCAGTGATTGGATGAAGCCGGATTCGTCATTTTGGACCCGCAAAGAGGGCTTGCGACGGACGGAGGAAGCGCTGCAGCGGCTCTCAGGATTAAAAAGTACGTTTTTGAAGAAAACGCTTGAAATGTCAATTTTGATGAATTAAAGTGCCCTTGTTTTTAATAGGATTATTAAAAACCAGGCACTAATTCGTCAAAATTGACCTTCACTTTAACATACATTTGGTCTAAAAAAGTAAAATGGTATGTAAATAAGAACAATGTCAGCTTTATATATTAATGTAAAGCTGACCTAGTTCTTAGAAGAGTGGGAACGCGTTTGGGTGGCTAGATAATTCTTTTTGTATCCTTTTTACACCCCTCCTTTTTTTTATTTATTTATTCCCCCCCCCCTTTCCATTGATATTTTTTATGTTAGATATTTATAGATGTGGACAACAGATATACAATTTTGGCTTATTGCCATTTTTTTATTTAAAGGGACATTCCAGCCAAAATTGGAATCCACATGGATGCATTTCAGTTTTGTATAGAAGCATTTTTGAAATACATTTATTAGCATAAATGCTTTTAATAAAAGCATCAGCTGTTTCAAAACTGTATTTAAGTATGCACTTAGAAAGCCTAAGGTGCTTGTACCAACTGGTAATGACTCAGTTGGTTTTTTGCTGACATAATGCATGCCCCACTTCTGCTCTGAGTAGCTGCATTATTTAAAATGCTGATGCACTGAGAATATCTAGCTATGCTTCATATGCACATGCAAAGAAAAATGTTAGCACTAAAACAGTGATTACTTTTACTAGAAGCATTTTTGATAATACATGTATAATGTAAATATGTTTCTATCCAAAGATGTAATTCATCTATGTGCATTTAAATTTTGACCGGAATGTCCCTTTAAAGGTATATTAAATAGTAGTCCTACTCCTTTGGTAAAAAAAGAAATGTTAAATCAAAGTGAACATTAAAAAGAAACAGATTGTGTAAAAAACAAAAAAGCAAATAACTTACTTGTTTTTTTACAAAGTGAGCACTTGCAAATCCTCAGCTCTCCTATCACCCTAAGGGCAAGAGCTACACTGACATGTTGGCAACTTAGGTTGTATTCTGCCTGTTCTGAGCAAGGGCAAATCTGACGCCCTGTTTATCTAATCTATTAATTTAATAGTAAAAAAGCTAATGTTACTCTAGAAGTTTTATGACATCAAGCTAGATTAGTCTTTCTGTATAGACCCCAGCTCCTTGTAGGGCTGTGACAAGAAGTAATGGACACTGCACAAATTACATTTAAAAAAAAAAAATAAAAGGTAAAATATATTTTAAATGATGAATAATACATACTGCGATTATTTTTATTAAGTATAAGCCACTGCTTAGTGCTTTTTTTATTACAACAATGAAACACTCTTTCATATTCCTTTATGAATTGAATGGTATGTTTGTATTCAAATTTTGAAATGAAATACTGATGACCTTGCATATCACAGTTGATTAGCTATATCTGATCTTTAATGGTTTCTTTCTTCCGTGGGTGTGTATTGCCTGTGCTTTAATTTATTAGCAATGTATGTAATGTCTATTGTAACCGTTCATTGTAAAAATAAATTATATATATAAAAAAAAAAAAAAAATGTAACATCCTTATTAAATATTGGACGAGAATAATATGAACCATTTTACAATGTTAACAAAAACCAAAACAAAAAAATGCATGCTTAAAGGGACAGTCTATTCAATATTTAACTTTTATGGTTCAGGCAGGACATGCAATTTTACACAACTTTAATTTACTTTTATCATCACATTTGATTTGTTCTCTTGGTATTCTTTGCTGAAAGCTAAACCTAGGTAGGCTCAAACTGATTTTTAAACTGTTAAAAACCACCTCTTAACTCAGTGCATTTTGACAGTTTTTCACAGTTAGACAGTGCTTGTTTGTGTTTTATATAGATTACATTGAGCTCACGCCCAAGGATTTATTTAAGAGCCAGCAATGATTGGCTAAAATGCATGTCTGTCAAAAGAACTAGATATTCCCTTTATTACCCATTCCCCAGTTTTGCATGACCAACACTGTTATATTAATATACTTTTTACCTCTGATTACCTTGTATCTAAGCCTCTGTAGACTGCCCCCTTATTTCAGTTCTTTTGACAGACTTGCCTTTTAGCCAATTAGTGCTGACTCCTAGGTAACTCCACTGGAGTTAGCACAATGTTTTCTATATGACACACATGAACTAGTGCTGTCTAGCTGTAAAAAAACCTTTCAAAATGCACTGAGATACGATGCAGCCTTCAAGGGCTTAGAAATTAGCATATGAGCCTACCTAGGTTTATCTTTCAGCAAAGAACACCACGAGGACAAAGCAAATTTGATGGTAAAAGTAAATTGGAAAATTGTTTAAAATGGCATGCCCTATCTGAATCATGAACATTACATTTTGACTAGACTGTCCCTTTTAAATTTCCCTGTTTTTATAACTGCTTTATTATTTGAGCTTTTTAGAACTTTGAAGGAGTGCCCCTAGTTCATTTTGTAATTAAAAAATAACACTTTTTTATGCTAGATTGATACTAGTGATCATTGATAAATATATTTTACAATTTCTCTTTGTTTTTTTCTAACAGGAGAACAGTTGCTCTTAGCTGGAGAAGTATTTAGTATTAGACCTCTACAACTATATGCTATAACCCAGCTACTACGACAAGGCAAACCAACATGTGTTAATGGAGATGCTAAAACTGATCTTGGACACATACTTGATTTTACATGTAGACTCAAATATCTAAAGGTAAGATTATAATATATGCAGAATCCTTGTATTTCCTTATATAGCTTGTACAGTTATTTCAGATCTAAAAATTCCCATACAGCATCTAAATAGTTTACATTATTCTTGAATGTTTTCTTATGTAAAATAAAGTTAGGCCCTATATACCTGTTACTCTTAGCATATATACTAATAATATACTTTGCTTTATTATTTACACTTTTAAGTCATTTTTCACACAAGTCATATGTTGTATTTTGAGATACGGACCCATATTTCTCCAACATAGGTGTGTCCGGTCCACGGCGTCATCCTTACTTGTGGGATATTCTCTTCCCCAACAGGAAATGGCAAAGAGCCCAGCAAAGCTGGTCACATGATCCCTCCTAGGCTCCGCCTACCCCAGTCATTCTCTTTGCCGTTGTACAGGCAACATCTCCACGGAGATGGCTTAGAGTTTTTTAGTGTTTAACTGTAGTTTTTATTATTCAATCAAGAGTTTGTTATTTTGAAATAGTGCTGGTATGTACTATTTACTCAGAAACAGAAAAGAGATGAAGATTTCTGTTTGTATGAGGAAAATGATTTTAGCAACCGTCACTAAAATCCATGGCTGTTCCACACAGGACTGTTGAGAGCAATTAACTTCGGTTGGGGGAACAGTGAGCAGTCTCTTGCTGCTTGAGGTATGACACATTCTAACAAGACGATGTAATGCTGGAAGCTGTCATTTTCCCTCTGGGATCCGGTAAGCCATGTTTATTACGATTGTAAATAAGGGCTTCAAAAAGGGCTTATTAAGACTGTAGACTTTTTTTTTTGGGCTAAATCGATTGATTATTAACACATATTTAGCCTTGAGGAATCATTTTATCTGGGTATTTTGATATAATAATATCGGCAGGCACTGTTTTAGACACCTTATTCTTTAGGGGCTTTCCCAAAGCATAGGCAGAGCCTCATTTTCGCGCCGGTGTTGCGCACTTGTTTTTGAGAGGCATGGCATGCAGTCGCATGTGAGAGGAGCTCTGATACTTAGAAAAGACTTTCTGAAGGCGTCATTTGGTATCGTATTCCCCTTGGGGCTTGGTTGGGTCTCAGCAAAGCAGATACCAGGGACTGTAAAGGGGTTAAAGTTCAAAACGGCTCCGGTTCCGTTATTTTAAGGGTTAAAGCTTCCAAATTTGTTGTGCAATACTTTTAAGGCTTTAAGACACTGTGGTGAAAATTTGGTGAATTTTGAACAATTCCTTCATGTTTTTTCGCATTTGCAGTAATAAAGTGTGTTCAGTTTAAAATTTAAAGTGACAGTAACGGTTTTATTTTAAAACGTTTTTTGTACTTGTTATCAAGTTTATGCCTGTTTAACATGTCTGAACTACCAGATAGACTGTGTTCTGAATGTGGGGAAGCCAGAATTCCTATTCATTTAAATAAATGTGATTTATGTGACAATGACAATGATGCCCAAGATGATTCCTCAAGTGAGGGGAGTAAGCATGGTACTGCATCATTCCCTCCTTCGTCTACACGAGTCTTGCCCACTCAGGAGGCCCCTAGTACATCTAGCGCGCCAATACTCCTTACTATGCAACAATTAACGGCTGTAATGGATAATTCTGTCAAAAACATTTTAGCCAAAATGAACACTTATCAGCGTAAGCGCGACTGCTCTGTTTTAGATACTGAAGAGCATGACGACGCTGATATTAATATTTCTGAAGGGCCCCTAACTCAGTCTGATGGGGCCAGGGAGGTTTTGTCTGAGGGAGAAATTACTGATTCAGGGAACATTTCTCAACAAGCTGAACCTGATGTGATTGCATTTAAATTTAAGTTGGAACATCTCCGCATTCTGCTTAAGGAGGTATTATCCACTCTGGATGATTGTGACAAGTTGGTCATCCCAGAGAAACTATGTAAAATGGACAAGTTCCTAGAGGTGCCGGGGCTCCCAGAAGCTTTTCCTATACCCAAGCGGGTGGCGGACATTGTTAATAAAGAATGGGAAAGGCCCGGTATTCCTTTCGTCCCTCCCCCCATATTTAAAAAATTGTTTCCTATGGTCGACCCCAGAAAGGACTTATGGCAGACAGTCCCCAAGGTCGAGGGAGCGGTTTCCACTTTAAACAAACGCACCACTATACCCATAGAGGATAGTTGTGCTTTCAAAGATCCTATGGATAAAAAATTAGAAGGTTTGCTTAAAAAGATGTTTGTTCAGCAGGGTTACCTTCTACAACCAATTTCATGCATTGTCCCTGTCGCTACAGCCGCATGTTTCTGGTTCGATGAGCTGATAAAGGCGGTCGACAGTGATTCTCCTCCTTATGAGGAGATTATGGACAGAATCAATGCTCTCAAATTGGCTAATTCTTTCACCCTAGACGCCACTTTGCAATTGGCTAGGTTAGCGGCTAAGAATTCTGGGTTTGCTATTGTGGCGCGCAGAGCGCTTTGGTTGAAATCTTGGTCGGCTGATGCGTCTTCCAAGAACAAGCTACTTAACATTCCTTTCAAGGGGAAAACGCTGTTTGGCCCTGACTTGAAAGAGATTATCTCGGATATCACTGGGGGTAAGGGCCACGCCCTTCCTCAGGATCGGCCTTTCAAGGCAAAAAATAAACCTAATTTTCGTCCCTTTCGTAGAAACGGACCAGCCCAAAGTGCTACGTCCTCTAAGCAAGAGGGTAATACTTCTCAAGCCAAGCCAGCTTGGAGACCAATGCAAGGCTGGAACAAGGGAAAGCAGACCAAGAAACCTGCCACTGCTACCAAGACAGCATGAAATGTTGGCCCCCGATCCGGGACCGGATCTGGTGGGGGGCAGACTCTCTCTCTTCGCTCAGGCTTGGGCAAGAGATGTTCTGGATCCTTGGGCGCTAGAAATAGTCTCCCAAGGTTATCTTCTGGAATTCAAGGGACTTCCCCCAAGGGGGAGGTTCCACAGGTCTCAGTTGTCTTCAGACCACATAAAAAGACAGGCATTCTTACATTGTGTAGAAGACCTGTTAAAAATGGGAGTGATTCATCCCGTTCCATTAAGAGAACAAGGGATGGGGTTCTACTCCAATCTGTTTATAGTTCCCAAAAAAGAGGGAACGTTCAGACCAATCTTAGATCTCAAGATCTTAAACAAGTTTCTCAAGGTTCCATCGTTCAAGATGGAAACCATTCGAACTATTCTTCCTTCCATCCAGGAAGGTCAATTCATGACCACGGTGGATTTAAAGGATGCGTATCTACATATTCCTATCCACAAGGAACATCATCGGTTCCTGAGGTTCGCATTCCTGGACAAACATTACCAGTTCGTGGCGCTTCCTTTCGGATTAGCCACTGCTCCAAGGATTTTCACAAAGGTACTAGGGTCCCTTCTAGCTGTGCTAAGACCAAGGGGCATTGCTGTAGTACCTTACTTGGACGACATTCTGATTCAAGCGTCGTCCCTTCCTCAAGCAAAGGCTCACACGGACATTGTCCTGGCCTTTCTCAGATCTCACGGATGGAAAGTGAACGTGGAAAAGAGTTCTCTATCTCCGTCAACAAGGGTTCCCTTCTTGGGAACAATAATAGACTCCTTAGAAATGAGGATTTTTCTGACAGAGGCCAGAAAAACAAAACTTCTAGACTCTTGTCGGATACTTCATTCCGTTCCTCTTCCTTCCATAGCTCAGTGCATGGAAGTGATCGGGTTGATGGTAGCGGCAATGGACATAGTTCCTTTTGCACGCATTCATCTAAGACCATTACAACTGTGCATGCTCAGTCAGTGGAATGGGGACTATACAGACTTGTCTCCGAAGATACAAGTAAATCAGAGGACCAGAGACTCACTCCGTTGGTGGCTGTCCCTGGACAACCTGTCACGAGGGATGACATTCCGCAGACCAGAGTGGGTCATTGTCACGACCGACGCCAGTCTGATGGGCTGGGGCGCGGTCTGGGGATCCCTGAAAGCTCAGGGTCTTTGGTCTCGGGAAGAATCTCTTCTACCGATAAATATTCTGGAACTGAGAGCGATATTCAATGCTCTCAAGGCTTGGCCTCAGCTAGCGAGGGCCAAGTTCATACGGTTTCAATCAGACAACATGACAACTGTTGCGTACATCAACCATCAGGGGGGAACAAGGAGTTCCCTGGCGATGGAAGAAGTGACCAAAATCATTCTATGGGCGGAGTCTCACTCCTGCCACCTGTCTGCTATCCACATCCCAGGAGTGGAGAATTGGGAAGCGGATTTTCTGAGTCGTCAGACATTGCATCCGGGGGAGTGGGAACTCCATCCGGAAATCTTTGCCCAAGTCACTCAGCTGTGGGGCATTCCAGACATGGATCTGATGGCCTCTCGTCAGAACTTCAAAGTTCCTTGCTACGGGTCCAGATCCAGGGATCCCAAGGCGGCTCTAGTGGATGCACTAGTAGCACCTTGGACCTTCAAACTAGCTTATGTGTTCCCGCCGTTTCCTCTCATCCCCAGGCTGGTAGCCAGGATCAATCAGGAGAGGGCGTCGGTGATCTTGATAGCTCCTGCGTGGCCACGCAGGACTTGGTACGCAGATCTGGTGAATATGTCATCGGCTCCTCCTTGGAAGCTACCTTTGAGACGAGACCTTCTTGTTCAGGGTCCGTTCGAACATCCGAATCTGGTTTCACTCCAGCTGACTGCTTGGAGATTGAACGCTTGATCTTATCGAAGCGAGGATTCTCAGATTCTGTTATCGATACTCTTGTTCAGGCCAGAAAGCCTGTAACTAGAAAGATTTACCACAAAATTTGGAAAAAATATATCTGTTGGTGTGAATCTAAAGGATTCCCTTGGGACAAGGTTAAGATTCCTAGGATTCTATCCTTCCTTCAAGAAGGATTGGAAAAAGGATTATCTGCAAGTTCCCTGAAGGGACAGATTTCTGCCTTGTCTGTGTTACTTCACAAAAAGCTGGCCGCTGTGCCAGATGTTCAAGCCTTTGTTCAGGCTCTGGTTAGAATTAAGCCTGTTTACAAACCTTTGACTCCTCCTTGGAGTCTCAATTTAGTTCTTTCAGTTCTTCAGGGGGTTCCGTTTGAACCCTTGCATTCCGTTGATATTAAGTTATTATCTTGGAAAGTTTTGTTTTTAGTTGCAATTTCTTCTGCTAGAAGAGTTTCAGAATTATCTGCTCTGCAGTGTTCTCCTCCTTATCTGGTGTTCCATGCAGATAAGGTGGTTTTACGTACTAAACCTGGTTTTCTTCCAAAAGTTGTTTCTAACAAAAACATTAACCAGGAGATTATCGTACCTTCTCTGTGTCCGAAACCAGTTTCAAAGAAGGAACGTTTGTTGCACAATTTGGATGTTGTTCGCGCTCTAAAATTCTATTTAGATGCTACAAAGGATTTTAGACAAACATCTTCCTTGTTTGTCGTTTATTCCGGTAAAAGGAGAGGTCAAAAAGCAACTTCTACCTCTCTCTCTTTTTGGATTAAAAGCATCATCAGATTGGCTTACGAGACTGCCGGACGGCAGCCTCCCGAAAGAATCACAGCTCATTCCACTAGGGCTGTGGCTTCCACATGGGCCTTCAAGAACGAGGCTTCTGTTGATCAGATATGTAGGGCAGCGACTTGGTCTTCACTGCACACTTTTACCAAATTTTACAAGTTTGATACTTTTGCTTCTTCTGAGGCTATTTTTGGGAGAAAGGTTTTGCAAGCCGTGGTGCCTTCCATTTAGGTGACCTGATTTGCTCCCTCCCTTCATCCGTGTCCTAAAGCTTTGGTATTGGTTCCCACAAGTAAGGATGACGCCGTGGACCGGACACACCTATGTTGGAGAAAACAGAATTTATGTTTACCTGATAAATTACTTTCTCCAACGGTGTGTCCGGTCCACGGCCCGCCCTGGTTTTTTTAATCAGGTCTGATAATTTATTTTCTTTAACTACAGTCACCACGGTACCATATGGTTTCTCCTATGCAAATATTCCTCCTTAACGTCGGTCGAATGACTGGGGTAGGCGGAGCCTAGGAGGGATCATGTGACCAGCTTTGCTGGGCTCTTTGCCATTTCCTGTTGGGGAAGAGAATATCCCACAAGTAAGGATGACGCCGTGGACCGGACACACCGTTGGAGAAAGTAATTTATCAGGTAAACATAAATTCTGTTTTTAAAATACCTGATCACACAATACTATGTATTTTTAAATAAAATTAGAATTAGAAAAATATGTTTTGGTCTTGTTACCTGGTTGAACATTTAGACATAAATAATCCTAAAGCAATCAAATTGAACTTAGTGTACACAGTGAGATTACTCTCACTTCACTCAATTTGTTTCTTTGCATTTTTATGAGTTGTCTACTTTTCTTTACTATTGAGAGTAGCGTTATAACTTGTATAGGATCAGGAATTCTTAAGTGACCCAACATTTCAATGTTACTATGTGTAGCTAAAATATTTATTTCTCCTGTTAAGTGTGGTCAGTCCACGGGTCATCATTACTTCTGGGATATTATCTCCTCCCCTACAGGAAGTGCAAGAGGATTCACCCAGCAGAGCTGCTATATAGCTCCTCCCCTCTACGTCACCTCCAGTCATTCTCTTGCACCCAACGAATAGATAGGATGTGTGAGAGGACCGTGGTGATTTTAATTAGTTTATTACCTTCAATCAAAAGTTTGTTATTTTATAATAGCACCGGAGTGTGTTATTCATTCTCTGGTAGAATTTGAAGAAGAATCTACCTGAGTTTTTTCTATGATTTTAGCCGGAGTAGTTAAGATCATATTGCTGTTTCTCGGCCATCTGAGGAGAGGTAAACTTCAGATCAGGGGACAGCGGGCAGATTAATCTGCAAAGAGGTATGTAGCAGTTTATTATTTTCTGACATGGAATTGATGAGAAAATCCTGCCATACCGTTATAATGTAAACTCAGCCTTAAATGCAGTAGATGTAGCTGGTATCAGGCTGTCATGTATGTATATTTTACACTTCAGTATTCTGGGGAATGGTACTTCACTGGATTTATACTGTATGCATAGACTTAACCTAATTTGCAGGGACTTGCAATAGGTTTTAAATAACAATTAATTTATTGAGGTTAAACGTTTTTTTGCTGGCATGTAAAATCGTTTATTTCTCTGAGGTACTGGGTGAAAAAATGTTTTGGGCACTATTTTTTCCACTTGGCAATAGTTTTGTTTAAATTAAAGCAGTTTACTGATCTCTCTCACTGTTATGTGTGAGGGGGAGGGGCCATTTTTGGTGCTTTTACTACGCATCAAAAAACTCAGTCAGAAGTTCATTTTCTTCCTGCATGATCCGGTTCATCTCTACAGAACTCAGGGATCTCCAAAGCTTGTTTTGAGGGAGGTAATCATTCACAGCAGAGCTGTGAAGATTGTAGTTGACTGTGATAAAAAAACGTTTATAGGCACAGTTCGTTTTCATTTTTTTTTTTTTTTTAAATTTTATTTATAGCCAACAAATGGTACAGTGGTGGGAAGACAAAACAAAAGTACACCACACAGGGTGTAATGCATGGACATAAAACTGGTAAGGTTACAGGATACATTAGGTCAACGCAGATTTGTCAGATATAACAGTATACAAGGCTCATAATGTATTATGATCTACACATGACTGATATGAATTAAAGAACACTCTAGCGTGGATATTCACCAGTACCACAATGTTGGAGGTTTTATCTTTTTTAAACTTAACATAATCAAACCTAACCTAACCTAAAAATATAACATAAACCAAAATAAAACAATACTAAACTAGAACAAACTTTGTTTCAATGATACACCACCCAGGGTGAGATAAGAAAGTACAGTATTGAAAAAGCAGAAAAATAGAATGTAATAGTATATATTATCAATTATTCTGAAGATCGAAGTTCATAGCTATAGTGAGAGCTGCAAAAATCTGTCACAGATCAAAGAACAGTTTGGCATACATGCAAATGTACCTCCATGTTGGAGTTTTTCCATTTTATAAACTCGAAACCTATTTTTATCTTAAAACCTATCGTAACTAAACAAAAACAACAACTAGGTAACCTAAAATAAAACACACTAGTCCCTTCCCTTCTCGCACTAATACTGAGGACTTTTAGGAGACTTAAACATATGGATTTGTACAGAGTGATGTAATGAGATTTTTAACTTGCTTTTGTCATTGTTAGGAACCAAATGGCTGCTACAGAGGTTATGCATATGACAAGTAAACAATTACATAAAAGGAGTCAACAAGGAGTTAAAAAGTTGCAAGGGGTCTAAATTTGCTGTGTCTCTGAGGGTAACAGTGACATTGCATATAATCAGTTAATGTATTCCTTGCAGGGATTTATAAGTTAGTTCTGACAGATAACTATTAGTTCTATCGTTTACAACGTAAAATAACAAGTATAGTGCTGTAGCGAGTATTTAGCACATGGTGGCAGTTATAAGGCGTAACTTGAGTATAGGAGAGTGAGAAGAGAGTTATAAACCGTTAGATGCAAAGAGAACAATGAATGATACATAAAATGCTAAAGCGCATCTGATTACATACTGATTACCGAGGAAACATATTCTTTAGTTGATTAAGTGGAGCCTCTTATTGGTCCTCATTTTTCTAAGTAACGTGAAACAAAACATAAAGCAAACAAGCAGCTAAACAGAACATAGTAAATATCCAGACCCCCTCTGAATAGAGTAATAATTTTACATAAAAGTAGAAATGGAAACATGACACCGTGAATTTAGGAGGTTGCTACATGTACAGTGACAGGCTAGTCCGTTAGTTATTCCCATAAGCATGATAAGCAAGGTATGGTAGGGCATGTATGAAAATGGTCAGGCCCTTCCAGTTCATTGTATCAGTTAGTACATTCTCTGCTAGCTTGTGTAGGTTAGATTTTTGATGCAAAACTTTAATTTGTGTCAGTAGCAAAGTAAAGGTTAAGCCTGACATGGATATCGCAGAAGAGATCATAAGCTGTATATATAAGAGATGTATAAATGAGATGTGAGCATGTTATCATATAGCAGGTGTTTAGCACTTGGAGATAGTCAAAGGGTGTGAGCATCACGTAGTATGTTGGTATGTTGTACATTATGACAGGCAGAGGTTCTTATAGTACTATGACTTAAGTAGCTGTGATGCAAGCAAGACAATAATTAGGTTATGAGCAAACAGAGGATGGCAGGACAGTCATATGAATTGTCCAACATTGCAAAAAGAAACCAAACCCAAACAGTGTTAAAGATTCTTAGTTGGATGTAAAACCCATCCCAATCCTATATCTAACCAAATGCTTTGAACAAATACATGACTAAACATTAGCACACTTTATGCTCATTTAGGAAGGACTGCATGCAATTTGTTATACTGCACAAGTACTATGTGTGATGATCATTAGGAACCTGCAGACAGATATATTTTTACGGTGCCGTTTCAGAGGGGTGGCTTTCAGTGTGCATTTATTTATTGTAACATGAGATTTAGCCCTGATATCCCCGCCACAGCACGGTGACAATGTGAACACACTATTAAACGGCATCTTTTACGTGGCTTAAAGTCCCATAAGTAGTGATTTCAGGGTAAAGTTTTTCCCAGCAAAAGGATCAAAAGCTTGCAGCCTTTAGAGTTCGCCTATGCAACATGGGTAGTCCTGCACAATCACCATACTTTAGCCGATCCCATTTCTTGGAAGAGTAAACCAGGAGCCAAGCCCGCCAACTGGATACTGGCCATTCCGGTCCCCGCGTGTGGGGTTGAGCTGGTAATGCAAGTGAGAGATTTCCCCCGCCATCGTTATTAGATTAGCGGTACTGTAGGCTAGGCTCTCCCGAATGCTGGATTCCAAATCTGTGTCCGGACTCACGGTAAATGTGGGGGGGGACCCCAAGGGTAGCAGCGGGTCTGTCTCTGGATCCATAAGTGAACCTATGTCATGATCTGGCAGGTGCGGGTAGAATGGAGTCGCTCCAGCCACTGATATCACTGCGGCTTTTCTCATCTGTGGGTGAGCTGTATCTGTGGAGCAATTGGTTTCCCCTGTGTTGCGTGTGACATTGTTTGTAGTATATTGTAGAACAGAGCCCTTTTGGCTATCGGTGAAACTTTTTAGTCGGAGAGGCCGCTCCATTGACTGCACTGCTGCACAGAGGTCCGTGCAGGCAGAAAGGAGTCGATCTAATCTAGGCGCAAGTAGGGTCTTTAGTTCAGATAGGATAGAGATGTGGGCACTGGATCCTACAGTGCCGGCTATATCCATCATACAAAGTGAGAGATGAGCGTCAGAAGATGTCAGAAGTAAAGTGGTAGCGTGGCGGCGAAAAATGCCCCACAACGCCAAACGGCTTTTTCAACTTTAACTTGCTTCTCGGCGGCCAAGGGATGGTTTTCCTTGATCTAGGAGAGTTCCCGGGCACAGGTGTTGCCAAGGGAGGAAAGGATGGCACAATATATAACCACTTCTTGCCATGAGCTTTGCAGAGCCTCAGCAGTCCGTGGCCATCTTAGATTGCCGCCCACCGGAAGTCCGTTCGTTTTCATTTTATTGTAAATTACTTGAAAAGCATTTCCAAGTTGCTAGTTTATTGCTAGTGTGTTAAACATGTCTGATTCAGAGGAAGATACATGTGCTATATGTGCTAATGCCAAAGTGGAGCCCAATAGAAATTTATGTACTAATTGTATTGATGTTACTTTAAATAAAAGTCAATCTGTACAAACTGAACATATTTCACCTAACAACGAGGGGAGAGTTATGCCGATTAACTCGCCTCACGTGTCAGTACCTGCATCTCCCGCTCGGGAGGTGCGTGATATTGTAGCGCCGAGTACATCTGGGCGGCCATTTCAAATCACATTACAGGATATGGCTACTGTTATGACTGAAGTTTTGGCTAAATTACCAGAACTTAGAGGCAAGCGTGATCACTCTGGGGTGAGAACAGAGTGCGCTGATAATATTAGGGCCATGTCAGACACTGCGTCACAGGTGGCAGAACATGAGGACGGAGAACTTCATTCTGTGGGTGACGGTTCTGATCCAAACAGACTGGATTCAGATATTTCAAATTTTAAATTTAAGCTGGAAAACCTCAGTGTATTACTAGGGGAGGTGTTAGCGGCTCTGAATGATTGTAACACAGTTGCAATACCAGAGAAAATGTGTAGGTTGGATAAATATTTTGCGGTACCGGCGAGTACTGATGTTTTTCCTATACCTAAGAGACTTACTGAAATTGTTACTAAGGAGTGGGATAGGCCCGGTGTGCCGTTCTCACCTCCTCCGATATTTAGAAAAATGTTTCCAATAGACGCCACCACACGGGACTTATGGCAAACGGTCCCTAAGGTGGAGGGAGCAGTTTCTACTTTAGCTAAGCGTACCACTATCCCGGTGGAGGATAGCTGTGCTTTTTCAGATCCAATGGATAAAAAATTAGAGGGTTACCTTAAGAAAATGTTTGTTCAACAAGGTTTTATATTGCAACCTCTTGCATGTATTGCGCCTGTCACGGCTGCAGCAGCATTTTGGTTTGAGTCTCTGGAAGAGACACTTGAAGCATCTACACTAGATGAGATTACACACAAACTTAAAGCCCTTAAGTTAGCTAACTCATTTATTTCAGATGCCGTAGTACATTTAACTAAACTTACGGCTAAGAATTCCGGTTTTGCCATTCAGGCACGCAGAGCACTGTGGCTAAAATCCTGGTCAGCTGATGTTACTTCTAAATCTAAATTGCTTAATATACCTTTCAAAGGGCAGACCTTATTCGGGCCCGGGTTGAAAGAGATTATCGCTGACATTACAGGAGGTAAAGGCCATGCCCTGCCTCAGGACAAAGCCAAACCTAGGGCTAGACAGTCTAATTTTCGTTCCTTTCGTAATTTCAAAGCAGGAACAGCATCAACTTCCTCTGCACCAAAACAGGAAGGAGCTGTTGCTCGCTACAGACAAGGCTGGAAACGTAGCCAGTCCTGGAACAAGGGCAAGCAGGCCAGGAAACCTGCTGCTGCCCCTAAGACAGCATGAATCGAGGGCCCCCGATCCGGGACCGGATCTAGTAGGGGGCAGACTTTCTCTCTTTGCCCAGGCTTGGGCAAGAGATGTTCAGGATCCCTGGGCGTTAGAGATCATATCTCAGGGATACCTTCTGGACTTCAAATCCTCTCCCCCAAGAGGGAGATTTCATCTGTCAAGGTTGTCAACAAACCAAATAAAGAAAGAAGCGTTCCTACGCTGTGTACAAGATCTTTTATTAATGGGAGTGATCCATCCAGTTCCGCGGTCGGAACAAGGACAAGGGTTTTACTCAAACCTGTTTGTAGTTCCCAAAAAAGAGGGAACTTTCAGGCCAATCTTGGATTTAAAGATCCTAAACAAATTCCTAAGAGTTCCATCGTTCAAGATGGAAACTATTCGAACAATTTTGCCCATGATCCAAGAGGGTCAGTACATGACCACAGTGGATTTAAAGGATGCTTACCTTCACATACCGATTCACAGAAATCATTACCGGTATCTAAGGTTTGCCTTTCTAGACAGGCATTGCCAGTTTGTAGCTCTTCCATTCGGATTGGCTACGGCTCCAAGAATCTTCACAAAGGTTCTGGGTACTCTTCTGGCGGTACTAAGACCGCGAGGAATTTCGGTAGCTCCGTACCTAGAAGACATTCTGATACAAGCTTCAAGCTTTCAAACTGCCAAGTCTCATACAGAGTTAGTACTGGCATTTCTAAGGTCGCATGGATGGAAGGTGAACGAAAAGAAGAGTTCTCTCTTTCCACTCACAAGAGTTCCCTTCTTGGGGACTCTGATAGATTCTGTAGAAATGAAGATTTACCTGACAGAAGACAGGTTAACAAAGCTTCAAAATGCATGCCGTGTCCTTCATTCCATTCAACACCCGTCAGTAGCTCAATGCATGGAGGTGATCGGCAATGGACATAGTACCTTTTGCACGCCTACATCTCAGACCGCTGCAATTGTGCATGCTAAGTCAGTGGAATGGGGATTACTCAGATTTGTCCCCCACTCTGAATCTGAATCAAGAGACCAGAAATTCTCTTCTATGGTGGCTTTATCGGCCACACCTGTCCAGGGGGATACCATTCAGCAGGCCAGACTGGACAATTGTAACAACAGACGCCAGCCTACTAGGTTGGGGCGCTGTCTGGAATTCTCTGAAGGCTCAGGGACTATGGAATCAGTAGGAGAGTCTCCTTCCAATAAACATTCTGGAATTGAGAGCAGTTCTCAATGCCCTTCTGGCTTGGCCCCAGTTAACAACTCGGGGGTTCATCAGGTTTCAGTCGGACAACATCACGACTGTAGCTTACATCAACCATCAGGGAGGGACAAGAAGCTCCCTAGCAATGATGGAAGTATCAAAGATAATTCGCTGGGCAGAGTCTCACTCTTGCCACCTGTCTGCAATCCACATCCCGGGAGTGGAGAACTGGGAGGCGGATTTCTTAAGTCGTCAGACTTTTCATCCGGGGGAGTGGGAACTTCATCCGGAGGTCTTTGCCCAGATACTTCGACGTTGGGGCAAACCAGAGATAGATCTCATGGCGTCTCGTCAGAACGCCAAGCTTCCTCGCTACGGGTCCAGATCCAGGGATCCGGGAGCGGTTCTGATAGATGCTTTGACAGCACCTTGGACCTTCGGGATGGCTTATGTGTTTCCACCCTTCCCGATGCTTCCTCGATTGATTGCCAGAATCAAACAGGAGAGAGCATCAGTGATTCTAATAGCTCCTGCATGGCCACGCAGGACTTGGTATGCAGATCTAGTGGACATGTCATCCTGTCCGCCTTGGTCTCTACCTCTGAAACAGGACCTTCTGATCCAGGGTCCATTCAAACATCAAAATCTAACTTCTCTGAAGCTGACTGCTTGGAAATTGAACGCTTGATTTTATCAAAACGTGGTTTTTCTGAGCCAGTTATTGATACCTTAATACAGGCTAGGAAGCCTGTTACCAGAAGGATTTACCATAAAATATGGCGTAAATACTTATATTGGTGCGAATCCAAGAGTTACTCATGGAGTAAGGTTAGGATTCCAAGGATATTGTCTTTTCTACAAGAAGGTTTAGAAAAGGGGTTATCCGCTAGTTCTTTAAAGGGACAGATTTCAGCTCTGTCCATTCTTTTACACAAACGTCTGTCAGAAGTTCCGGACGTTCAAGCTTTTTGTCAGGCTTTAGCTAGGATCAAGCCTGTGTTTAAAACTGTTGCTCCGCCATGGAGTTTGAACTTAGTTCTTAATGTTTTACAGGGTGTTCCGTTTGAACCCCTTCATTCCATTGATATCAAGTTGTTATCTTGGAAAGTTCTGTTTTTAATGGCTATTTCCTCGGCTCGAAGAGTTTCTGAGTTATCTGCCTTACATTGTGATTCTCCTTATCTGATTTTTCATTCAGACAAGGTAGTTTTGCGTACTAAACCTGGGTTCCTACCTAAGGTGGTCACTAACAGGAATATCAATCAAGAGATTGTTGTTCCATCTTTGTGTCCTAATCCTTCCTCGAAGAAGGAACGTCTGCTACACAATCTAGATGTAGTCCGTGCCCTGATATTTTATCTACAGGCAACTAAGGATTTTCGTCAAACGTCTTCCCTGTTTGTCGTTTATTCTGGTCAGAGGAGAGGTCAAAAAGCTTCGGCTACCTCTCTCTCTTTTTGGCTTCGTAGCATAATACGATTAGCCTATGAGACTGCTGGACAGCAGCCTCCTGAAAGAATTACAGCTCATTCTACTAGAGCTGTGGCTTCCACTTGGGCCTTTAAGAATGAGGCTTCTGTTGAACAGATTTGCAAGGCTGCAACTTGGTCTTCTCTTCATACTTTTTCCAAATTTTACAAATTTGACACTTTTGCTTCTTCGAAGGCTGTTTTTGGGAGAAAGGTTCTTCAGGCAGTGGTTCCCTCCGTATAAAGAGCCTGCCTGTCCCTCCCGTCATCCGTGTACTTTTGCTTTGGTATTGGTATCCCAGAAGTAATGATGACCCGTGGACTGACCACACTTAACAGGAGAAAACAAAATTTATGCTTACCTGATAAATTCATTTCTCCTGTAGTGTGGTCAGTCCACGGCCCGCCCTGTTTTTTATGGCAGGCTAAAAAATTTTTTTGGATTATACTCCAGTCACCACTACACCCTTGGGCTTCTCCTTTCTCGTTGGTCCTTTGGTCGAATGACTGGAGGTGACGTAGAGGGGAGGAGCTATATAGCAGCTCTGCTGGGTGAATCCTCTTGCACTTCCTGTAGGGGAGGAGATAATATCCCAGAAGTAATGATGACCCGTGGACTGACCACACTACAGGAGAAATTAATTTATCAGGTAAGCATAAATTTTGTTTTTTAAAATGGTAACATATATATATATATATATATATATATATATATATATATATATATACTCTGCACTCACTCCACTTCACAACCGCCCAGGGTGCATCCAATGCCACAGCGTGCTTTTTACAAATATCCAAAAACGAGAGCACTCTCCAGGACTTAACACATTAAAGCAATCACAGCTTTATTTCTCCAACATTGGTGTGTCCGGTCCACGGCGTCATCCATAACTTGTGGGAATATTCTCTTCCCCAACAGGAAATGGCAAAGAGCACAGTAAAAGCTGTCCATATAGTCCCTCCTAGGCTCCGCCCACCCCAGTCATTCTCTTTGCCGCTGAACAAGCAGCATCTCCACGGAGATGGTGAAGAGTATGTGGTGGTTAGTTGTAGTTTTTTATTCTACTATCAAGAGTTTGTTATTTTAAAATAGTGCTGGTATGTACTATTTACTCTGAAACAGAAAAAGATGAAGAGTTCTGTTTGTGAGAGGAATATGATTTTAGCAGCAGTAACTAAAATCGTTTGCTGTTTCCACATAGGACTGTTGAGATGAGATAACTTCAGTTGGGGGAAACAGTTGGTAGACTTTTCTGCTTAAGGTATGACTAGCCATATTTCTAACAAGACTGTGTAATGCTGGAAGGCTGTCATTTCCCCTCATGGGGACCGGTAAGCCATTTTCTTAGTCTCAAACAGAATAAAGGGCTTAATATGGGCTATAAAACTGGTAGACACTTTTATGGGCTAGATCGATTGCTTTATTTGGGCATTTTATACAGCTTTATGTTGAAATTCACACTTTTTATAAACTTTGGGGAACGTTTTTTTACGTCAGGCACTGGTTTAGACACCTTCCCAGTCAGGAAGGGCCTTCTCTGTAGTAGGCAGAGCCTCATTTTCGCGCCATTACTGCGCAGTTACTTTTGAGAGCAGGACATGCAGCTGCATGTGTGTGGGTCTGAAAGTAGTTGAAAAGGTTCCTAGAAGGCTTCATTTGGTATCGTATACCCCCCTGGGTTTGGTAAAGTCGCAGCAAAGTCTGTAGCTGGGACTGTAGAGGGGTTAAAACTGTAACCGGCTCCGGGTTTCCTCATTTTAAGGGTTAAAGGTCTGAAATTTGGGGTGCAATGCTTTGAATGCTTTAAGACACTGTGGTTAAATTTGAACAATTCCTTCATAGTTTTTCACATATTCAGTAATAAAGTGTGCCCTGTTTAAAATTTAAAGAAACTATTCGAACGATTTTACCTACAATCCAGGAGGGTCAATTTATGACTACCGTGGATCTAAAGGATGCATATCTATATATTCCTATCCACAAAGATCATCATCAGTTCCTAAGGTTCGCCTTTCTGGACAAACATTACCAGTTTGTGGCTCTCCCATTCGGGCTAGCCACTGCTCCAAGGATTTTCACAAAGGTACTCGGGTCCCTTCTAGCGGTTCTAAGACCAAGGGGCATTGCAGTGGCACCTTACTTGGACGACATTCTGATACAAGCGTCGTCTCTTTCAAAGGCAAAGGCTCACACAGACATTCTCAGATCTCACGGATGGAAAGTGAACATAGAAAAAAGTTCCCTGTCTCCGTCGACAAGAGTTCTTTTCTTGGGGACAATAATAGATTCTTTAGAAATGAAGATTTTCCTGACAGATGTCAGAAAGTCAAAACTTCTAAACGCTTGTCAAGTTCTTCACTCTGTTCCACGACCTTCTATAGCTCAGTGCATGGAAGTAGTAGGGTTGATGGTTGCAGCAATGGACATAGTTCCTTTTGCGCGAATTCATCTAAGACCATTACAACTGTGCATGCTGAAACAGTGGAATGGGGACTATACTGACTTGTCTCCAGTGATTCAAGTAGATCAGAAGACCAGAGACTCACTCCGTTGGTGGCTAACCCCGGATCACCTGTCCCAGGGAATGAGCTTCCGCAGACCAGAGTGGGTCATCGTCACGACCGACGCCAGCCTAGTGGGCTGGGGCGCGGTCTGGGACTCCCTGAAAGCTCAGGGGCTATGGTCTTGGGAAGAGTCTCTTCTCACGATAAACATTCTGGAACTGAGAGCGATATTCAATACTCTCAGGGCTTGGCCTCAACTAGCAAAGGCCAGATTCATAAGATTCCAATCAGACAACATGACGACTGTTGCTTACATCAACCATCAGGGGGGAACAAGGAGTTCCCTGGCGATGAGAGAAGTGACGAAAATCATAAAATGGGCAGAGGATCACTCCTGCCACCTATCTGCGATCCACATCCCAGGAGTAGAAAACTGGGAGGCGGATTATCTGAGTCGTCAGACATTCCATCCGGGAGAGTGGGAACTCCACCCGGAGATATTTGCCCAGTTGACTCAATTATGGGGCATTCCAGACATGGATCTGATGGCGTCTCGTCAGAACGTCAAGGTTCCTTGCTACGGGTCCAGATCCAGGGATCCCAAAGCGACTCTAGTGGATGCATTAGTAGCACCTTGGACCTTCAACCTAGCTTATGTGTTTCCACCGTTTCCTCTCATTCCCAGGCTGATAGCCAGGATCAAGCAGGAGAGGGCCTCGGTGATCTTGATAGCTCCTGCGTGGCCACACAGGACTTGGTATGCAGACCTGGTGAATATGTCATCGGCTCCACCATGGAAGCTACCTTTGAGACAGGATCTTCTAGTACAAGGTTCATTCGAACATCCAAATCTAGTTTCCCTCCAGCTAACGGCTTGGAAATTGAACGCTTGATTTTATCTAAGCGTGGGTTTTCGGATTCTGTAATAGATACTCTGGTACAAGCCAGAAAACCTGTAACTAGAAAAATTTACCATAAAATATGGAAAAGATATATCTGTTGGTGTGAATCCAAGGGATTCTCATGGAGTAAGATCAAAATTCCTAGGATCCTTTCCTTTCTACAAGATGGTTTGTATAAGGGATTATCAGCGAGTTCTCTAAAGGGACAGATTTCTGCTTTATCTGTCTTGTTACACAAACGACTGGCAGCTGTGCCTGATGTTCAAGCTTTTGTTCAGGCTTTGGTCAGGATCAAGCCTGTTTACAGACCTTTGACTCCTCCCTGGAGTCTGAATTTAGTTCTTTCAGTTCTTCAAGGGGTTCCGTTTGAACCTCTACATTCCATAGATATCAAGATGTTATCTTGGAAAGTTCTGTTTTTGGTTGCCATTTCTTCTGCTAGAAGAGTTTCTGAGTTATCTGCTTTGCAGTGTAATCCGCCCTATCTGGTGTTCCATTCAGATAAGGTTGTTTTGCGTACTAAACCTGGTTTCCTTCCAAAGGTTGTTTCCAACAAGAATATTAACCAGGAAATAGTTGTGCCTTCTTTGTGTCCAAATCCAGTTTCAAAGAAGGAACGTTTGTTCTACAATTTAGATGTAGTTCGTGCTTTAAAGTTCTATTTAGAAGCAACAAAGGATTTCAGACAAACGTCTTCTCTGTTTGTCGTTTATTCTGGCAAGAGGAGAGGTCAAAAAGCTACTGCTACCTCTCTTTCCTTTTGGCTAAAAAGCATCATCTGATTGGCTTACGAGACTGCCGGACGGCAGCCTCCTGAACGCATCACAGCTCACTCTACTAGGGCTGTGGCTTCCTCATGGGCCTTCAAGAACGAGGCTTCTGTTGATCATATATGTAAGGCAGCGACTTGGTCTTCCCTGCACACTTTTGCCAAATTCTACAAATTTGATACTTTTGCTTCTTCTGAGGCTATTTTTGGGAGAAAGGTTTTGCAAGCCGTGGTGCCTTCTGTTTAGGTAACCTGATTGGCTCCCTCCCTTCATCCGTGTCCTAAAGCTTTGGTATTGGTTCCCACAAGTTATGGATGACGCCGTGGACCGGACACACCAATGTTGGAGAAAACAGAATTTATGCTTACCTGATAAATTACTTTCTCCAACGGTGTGTCCGGTCCACGGCCCGCCCTGGTTTTCTCCAACATAGGTGTGTCCGGTCCACGGCGTCATCCTTACTTGTGGGATATTCTCCTCCCCAACAGGAAATGGCAAAGAGCCCAGCAAAGCTGGTCACATGATCCCTCCTAGGCTCCGCCTACCCCAGTCATTCTCTTTGCCGTTGTACAGGCAACATCTCCACGGAGATGGCTTAGAGTTTTTTAGTGTTTAACTGTAGTTTTTATTATTCAATCAAGAGTTTGTTATTTTGAAATAGTGCTGGTATGTACTATTTACTCAGAAACAGAAAAGAGATGAAGATTTCTGTTTGTATGAGGAAAATGATTTTAGCAACCGTAACTAAAATCCATGGCTGTTCCACACAGGACTGTTGAGAGCAATTAACTTCAGTTGGGGGAACAGTATGCAGTCTCTTGCTGCTTGAGGTATGACACATTCTAACAAGACGATGTAATGCTGGAAGCTGTCATTTTCCCTATGGGATCCGGTAAGCCATGTTTATTACGATCATAAATAAGGGCTTCACAAGGGCTTATTAAGACTGTAGACTTTTTTTGGGCTAAATCGATTCATTATTAACACATATTTAGCCTTGAGGAATCATTTTATCTGGGTATTTTGATATAAGAATATCGGCAGGCACTGTATTAGACACCTTATTCCTTAGGGACTTTCCCAAAGCATAAGCAGAGCCTCATTTTCGCGCCGGTGTGGCGCACTTGTTTTTGAGAGGCATGGCATGCAGTCGCATGTGTGAGGAGCTCTGATACTTAGAAAAGACTTTCTGAAGGCGTCATTTGGTATCGTATTCCCCTTTGGGCTTGGTTGGGTCTCAGCAAAGCAGATACCAGGGACTGTAAAGGGGTTAAAGTTTAAAACGGCTCCGGTTCCGTTATTTTAAGGGTTAAAGCTTCCAAATTTGGTGTGCAATACTCTTAAGGCTTTAAGACACTGTGGTGAAAATTTGGTGAATTTTGTACAATTCCTTCATGTTTTTTCGCAATTGCAGTAATAAAGTGTGTTCAGTTTAAAATTTAAAGTGACAGTAACGGTTTTATTTTAAAACGTTTTTGTACTTTGTTATCAAGTTTATGCCTGTTTAACATGTCTGAACTACCAGATAGACTGTGTTCTGAATGTGGGGAAGCCAGAATTCCTATTCATTTAAATAAATGTGATTTATGTGATAATGACAATGATGCCCAAGATGATTCCTCAAGTGAGGGGAGTAAGCATGGTACTGCATCATTCCCTCCTTCGTCTACACGAGTCTTGCCCACTCAGGAGGCCCCTAGTACATCTAGCGCGCCAATACTCCTTACTATGCAACAATTAACGGCTGTAATGGATAATTCTGTCAAAAACATTTTAGCCCAAATGAACACTTGTCAGCGTAAGCGCGGCTGCTCTGTTTTAGATACTGAAGAGCATGGCAACGCTGATACTAATATCTCTGAAGGGCCCCTAACCCAGTCTGATGGGGCCAGGGAGGTTTTGTCTGAGGGAGAAATTACTGATTCAGGGAACATTTCTCAACAGGCTGAACCTGATGTGATTGCATTTAAATTTAAGTTGGAACATCTCCGCATTCTGCTTAAGGAGGTATTATCCACTCTGGATGATTGTGACAAGTTGGTCATCCCAGAGAAGCTATGTAAAATGGACAAGTTCCTAGAGGTGCCGGGGCTCCCAGAAGCTTTTCCTATACCCAAGCGGGTGGCGGACATTGTTAATAAAGAATGGGAAAGGCCCGGTATTCCTTTCGTCCCTCCCCCCATATTTAAAAAATTGTTTCCTTTGGTCGACCCCAGAAAGGACTTATGGCAGACAGTCCCCAAGGTCGAGGGAGCGGTTTCCACTTTAAACAAACGCACCACTATACCCATAGAGGATAGTTGTGCTTTCAAAGATCCTATGGATAAAAAATTAGAAGGTTTGCTTAAAAAGATGTTTGTTCAGCAGGGTTACCTTCTACAACCAATTGCATGCATTGTCCCTGTCGCTACAGCCGCATGTTTCTGGTTCGATGAGCTGATAAAGGCGGTCGATAGTGATTCTCCTCCTTATGAGGAGATTATGGACAGAATCAATGCTCTCAAATTGGCTAATTCTTTCACCCTAGACGCCACTTTGCAATTGGCTAGGTTAGCGGCTAAGAATTCTGGGTTTGCTATTGTGGCGCGCAGAGCGCTTTGGTTGAAATCTTGGTCGGCTGATGCGTCTTCCAAGAACAAGCTACTTAACATTCCTTTCAAGGGGAAAACGCTGTTTGGCCCTGACTTGAAAGAGATTATCTCTGATATCACTGGGGGTAAGGGCCACGCCCTTCCTCAGGATCGGCCTTTCAAGGCAAAAAATAAACCTAATTTTCGCCCCTTTCGTAGAAACGGACCGGCCCGAGGTGCTACGTCCTCTAAGCAAGAGGGTAATACTTCTCAAGCCAAGCCAGCTTGGAGACCAATGCAAGGCTGGAACAAGGGAAAGCAGGCCAAGAAACCTGCCACTGCTACCAAGACTGCATGAAATGTTGGCCCCCGATCCGGGACCGGATCTGGTGGGGGGCAGACTCTCTCTCTTCGCTCAGGCTTGGGCAAGAGATGTTCTGGATCCTTGGGCGCTAGAAATAGTCTCCCAAGGTTATCTTCTGGAATTCAAGGGACTTCCCCCAAGGGGGAGGTTCCACAGGTCTCAGTTGTCTTCAGACCACATAAAAAGACAGGCATTCTTACATTGTGTAGAAGACCTGTTAAAAATGGGAGTGATTCATCCTGTTCCATTAAGAGAACAAGGGATGGGGTTCTACTCCAATCTGTTCATAGTTCCCAAAAAAGAGGGAACGTTCAGACCAATCTTAGATCTCAAGATCTTAAACAAGTTTCTCAAGGTTCCATCGTTCAAGATGGAAACCATTCGAACTATTCTTCCTTCCATCCAGGAAGGTCAATTCATGACCACGGTGGATTTAAAGGATGCGTATCTACATATTCCTATCCACAAGGAACATCATCGGTTCCTAAGGTTCGCATTCCTGGACAAGCATTACCAGTTCGTGGCGCTTCCTTTCGGATTAGCCACTGCTCCAAGGATTTTCACAAAGGTACTAGGGTCCCTTCTAGCTGTACTAAGACCAAGGGGCATTGCTGTAGTACCTTACTTGGACGACATTCTGATTCAAGCGTCGTCCCTTCCTCAAGCAAAGGCTCACACGGACATCGTCCTGGCCTTTCTCAGATCTCACGGATGGAAAGTGAACGTGGAAAAGAGTTCTCTATCTCCGTCAACAAGGGTTCCCTTCTTGGGAACAATAATAGACTCCTTAGAAATGAGGATATTTCTGACAGAGGCCAGAAAAATAAAGCTTCTAGACTCTTGTCGGATACTTCATTCCGTTCCTCTTCCTTCCATAGCTCAGTGCATGGAAGTGATCGGGTTGATGGTAGCGGCTATGGACATAGTTCCTTTTGCGCGCATTCACCTAAAACCATTACAACTGTGCATGCTCAGTCAGTGGAATGGGGATTATACAGACTTGTCTCCGAAGATACAAGTAAATCAGAGGACCAGAGACTCACTCCGTTGGTGGCTGTCCCTGGACAACCTGTCACGAGGGATGACATTCCGCAGACCAGAGTGGGTCATTGTCACGACCGACGCCAGTCTGATGGGCTGGGGCGCGGTCTGGGGATCCCTGAAAGCTCAGGGTCTTTGGTCTCGGGAAGAATCTCTTCTACCGATAAATATTCTGGAACTGAGAGCGATATTCAATGCTCTCAAGGCTTGGCCTCAGCTAGCGAGGGCCAAGTTCATACGGTTTCAATCAGACAACATGACAACTGTTGCGTACATCAACCATCAGGGGGGAACAAGGAGTTCCCTAGCGATGGAAGAAGTGACCAAAATCATTCTATGGGCGGAGTCTCACTCCTGCCACCTGTCCGCTATCCACATCCCAGGAGTGGAAAATTGGGAAGCGGATTTTCTGAGTCGTCAGACATTGCATCCGGGGGAGTGGGAACTCCATCCGGAAATCTTTGCCCAAGTCACTCAGCTGTGGGGCATTCCAGACATGGATCTGATGGCCTCTCGTCAGAACTTCAAAGTTCCTTGCTACGGGTCCAGATCCAGGGATCCCAAGGCGGCTCTAGTGGATGCACTAGTAGCACCTTGGACCTTCAAACTAGCTTATGTGTTCCCGCCGTTCCCTCTCATCCCCAGGCTGGTAGCCAGGATCAATCTGGAGAGGGCGTCGGTGATCTTGATAGCTCCTGCGTGGCCACGCAGGACTTGGTATGCAGATCTGGTGAATATGTCATCGGCTCCACCTTGGAAGCTACCTTTGAGACGAGACCTTCTTGTTCAGGGTCCGTTCGAACATCCGAACCTGGTTTCACTCCAGCTGACTGCTTGGAGATTGAACGCTTGATCTTATCGAAGCGAGGGTTCTCAGATTCTGTTATCGATACTCTTGTTCAGGCCAGAAAGCCTGTAACTAGAAAGATTTACCACAAAATTTGGAAAAAATATATCTGTTGGTGTGAATCTAAAGGATTCCCTTGGGACAAGGTTAAGATTCCTAAGATTCTATCCTTCCTTCAAGAAGGATTGGAAAAAGGATTATCTGCAAGTTCCCTGAAGGGACAGATTTCTGCCTTGTCTGTGTTACTTCACAAAAAGCTGGCAGCTGTGCCAGATGTTCAAGCCTTTGTTCAGGCTCTGGTTAGAATTAAGCCTGTTTACAAACCTTTGACTCCTCCTTGGAGTCTCAATTTAGTTCTTTCAGTTCTTCAGGGGGTTCCGTTTGAACCCTTACATTCCGTTGATATTAAGTTATTATCTTGGAAAGTTTTGTTTTTAGTTGCAATCTCTTCTGCTAGAAGAGTTTCAGAATTATCTGCTCTGCAGTGTTCTCCTCCTTATCTGGTGTTCCATGCAGATAAGGTGGTTTTACGTACTAAACCTGGTTTTCTTCCAAAAGTTGTTTCTAACAAAAACATTAACCAGGAGATTATCGTACCTTCTCTGTGTCCGAAACCAGTTTCAAAGAAGGAACGTTTGTTGCACAATTTGGATGTTGTTCGCGCTCTAAAATTCTATTTAGATGCTACAAAGGATTTTAGACAAACATCTTCCTTGTTTGTTGTTTATTCTGGTAAAAGGAGAGGTCAAAAAGCAACTTCTACCTCTCTCTCTTTTTGGATTAAAAGCATCATCAGATTGGCTTACGAGTCTGCCGGACGGCAGCCTCCCGAAAGAATCACAGCTCATTCCACTAGGGCTGTGGCTTCCACATGGGCCTTCAAGAACGAGGCTTCTGTTGATCAGATATGTAGGGCAGCGACTTGGTCTTCACTGCACACTTTTACCAAATTTTACAAGTTTGATACTTTTGCTTCTTCTGAGGCTATTTTTGGGAGAAAGGTTTTGCAAGCCGTGGTGCCTTCCATTTAGGTGACCTGATTTGCTCCCTCCCTTCATCCGTGTCCTAAAGCTTTGGTATTGGTTCCCACAAGTAAGGATGACGCCGTGGACCGGACACACCTATGTTGGAGAAAACAGAATTTATGTTTACCTGATAAATTACTTTCTCCAACGGTGTGTCCGGTCCACGGCCCGCCCTGGTTTTTTTAATCAGGTCTGATAATTTATTTTCTTTAACTACAGTCACCACGGTACCATATGGTTTCTCCTATGCAAATATTCCTCCTTAACGTCGGTCGAATGACTGGGGTAGGCGGAGCCTAGGAGGGATCATGTGACCAGCTTTGCTGGGCTCTTTGCCATTTCCTGTTGGGGAGGAGAATATCCCACAAGTAAGGATGACGCCGTGGACCGGACACACCGTTGGAGAAAGTAATTTATCAGGTAAACATAAATTCTGTTTTTTAATCAGGTTTGATGAATTTTTTTCTTTAACTACAGTCACCACGGCACCTTATGGTTTCTCCTGTTTTTTCTCCTGTCCGTCGGTCGAATTACTGGGGTGGGCGGAGCCTAGGAGGGACTATATGGACAGCTTTTGCTGTGCTCTTTGCCATTTCCTGTTGGGGAAGAGAATATTCCCACAAGTTATGGATGACGCCGTGGACCGGACACACCGTTGGAGAAAGTAATTTATCAGGTAAGCATAAATTCTGTTTTTAACAAAGTGACGTTTCGAGGATTCTAACCTCGTCCTCAGAAGTCTGAGGACGAGGTTAGAATCCTCGAAACGTCACTTTGTTAAAATAAAGCTGTGATTGCTTTAATGTGTTAAGTCCTGGTGAGTGCTCTTGTTTATATATATATATATATATATATATATATATATATAAGCCCCAGAGTACTACTAATATGTGAGCACGTCTTGAAACGTTTGTAAATTGTGCATACGATTTAGGACCACACCAGGGCTCTGCAACTTTCTATCTAGCATGTAAATAGTGATTCCATTTGCCATCACAATCCTAGTGTTGGTGCCATCATGCAATCTTATGATCCTCCCAGGAAATAGGGGCTACATTGTACCTGTTTTAAATAAATGGCCAGAGCTTGTTTATTTATATAGCCCTGTATTTTTTTACTAATAAACTAGTTTTAAAAGGATGTTAAATATTTGTTTTAATTTACAATGCCGTTCTTATTTGCTGACATACATATTATGCATATATAAATTGCATATTTCTTTCTTTAAAGGGATATTAAACACTTTGAGATGGTAATATGATATAATAAATCGTATAAACAAAACAAAAACTGCAATATACTTTTATTATTTATTTTGTTCCCTTTTCCTGTCATTCCACTCTGAAATTGTGAGCTTCTCAGTTCCTATTAGAAATGGAAGTGTAAAGCACTGTTATATTTCACACAGCCATTGGCTGCACATTCTAGTGACCTATTTATAACTATACCTAATTGGCCAAAGCAGAGAAGGTAACCTAACTTACAACATGGCAGTTTCCATTGCTTTATAGACACTAAAACTTTACACTTATTTTATCAATATTTAAACAGCTAATGAAGCTTTAAAGAATACAATTACATGCTATTATCAGAGTAATCTTTTATATGAATGAATCATTCTATCTAGTTAATGCTTACTGTCCCTTTTAAATCTGCTGTCTCACATATCATTACCCCACCCTCAGCATTTTTGTTTAAAAGTCTTACATTACACTAAAGGACCTTAGGAGGGATTTATCCTTTAGCGTGTGAGCATGTGTGATTTTAGAGCAGTACTATGTAGGAGATCTGCTTATATGTATTTCCATGGTGTAAATAGTGTAAATATGTCCCTTTTTAAAATTAAGATTTCAGTGTGTATTCAAGCACTGGCATGGCACGACATCCTAATTTTATTTTATGTACACTGGATTTTTCATCTGAAACATGCTGTGTTATAAAATATCGGGAAACATTGTCCACAAGTCTATTATCTTAAATTGATAATAGCTGTATAATGGTTACATACAGAAAATTACGGAGCCCTGGTGTGGCAATACATTTTAGTAAATCGTGTGCACAATTTACTAAAATCCTATGCACAATTTATAAAAAAAAAAATATATTGTGTGGCCACTCTGGGGCTTCGTAATATATAACCCTCTCTTTGATTTTTTTTTTTTTTGTCAATAGATCAACCTGTTACATTCGTACTTGATTACTGATGATCGTGTTTTTTTTTGTTTTTTTTTTACTCAGATAAGTGGAACAAGAGGATTTGTTGGAACAAGTAATATACAAGAACATTTACTGCCTTATGATCTGTCTTTCTTTAAATCTCTTTGTCAAATAGAGGTAAGATGTTTTGATATTCTACAATTTTTCTCCAACATAGGTGTGTCCGGTCCACGGCGTCATCCTTACTTGTGGGATATTCTCCTCCCCAACAGGAAATGGCAAAGAGCCCAGCAAAGCTGGTCACATGATCCCTCCTAGGCTCCGCCTACCCCAGTCATTCTCTTTGCCGTTGTACAGGCAACATCTCCACGGAGATGGCTTAGAGTTTTTTAGTGTTTAACTGTAGTTTTTATTATTCAATCAAGAGTTTGTTATTTTAAAATAGTGCTGGTATGTACTATTTACTCAGAAACAGAAAAGAGATGAAGATTTCTGTTTGTATGAGGAAAATGATTTTAGCACCGTAACTAAAATCCATGGCTGTTCCACACAGGACTGTTGAGAGCAATTAACTTCAGTTGGGGGAACAGTGTGCAGTCTCTTACTGCTTGAGGTATGACACATTCTAACAAGACGATGTAATGCTGGAAGCTGTCATTTTCCCTATGGGATCCGGTAAGCCATGTTTATTAAGATAGTGAATAAGGGCTTCACAAGGGCTTATTAAGACTGTAGACTTTTTCTGGGCTAAATCGATTCATTATTAACACATATTTAGCCTTGAGGAATCATTTATTCTGGGTATTTTGATATGATTATATCGGCAGGCACTGTTTTTGACACCTTATTCTTTAGGGGCTTTCCCTAATCATAGTCAGAGCCTCATTTTCGCGCCGGTATGGCGCACTTGTTTTTGAGGACAGCATGGCATGCAGCTGCATGTGTGTGGAGCTCTGATACATAGAAAAGTCTTTCTGAAGGCATCATTTGGTATCGTATTCCCCTTTGGGCTTGGTTGGGTCTCAGCAAAGCAGATTCCAGGGACTGTAAAGGGGTTAAATATAAAAACGGCTCCGGTTCCGTTATTTTAAGGGTTAAAGCTTCCAAATTTGGTGTGCAATACTTTTAAGGCTTTAAGACACTGTGGTGAAATTTTGGTGAATTTTGAACAATTCCTTCATACTTTTTCGCAATTGCAGTAATAAAGTGTGTTTAGTTTAAAATTTAAAGTGACAGTAACGGTTTTATTTTAAAACGTTTTTTGTGCTTTGTTATCAAGTTTATGCCTGTTTAACATGTCTGAACTACCAGATAGATTGTGTTCTGACTGTGGGGAAACCAAGGTTCCTTCTCATTTAACTATATGTATTTTATGTCATAAAAAAAAAAAAAAAAAAAAAAAAAAAAATTTAGTAAAAATGATGCCCAAGATGATTCCTCAAGTGAGGGGAGTAAGCATGGTACTGCATCATCCCCTCCTTCGTCTACACCAGTCTTGCCCATACAGGAGGCCCCTAGTACATCTAGTGCGCCAATACTCCTTACTATGCAACATTTAACGGCTGTAATGGATAATTCTATCAAAAACATTTTAGCCAATATGCCCACTTATCAGTGAAAGCGCGACTGCTCTGTTTTAGAAAATTCTGTAGAGCATGAGAACGCTGATGATATGGTTTCTGAAGGGCCCCTACACCAGTCTGAGGGGGCCAGGGAGGTTTTGTCTGAGGGAGAAATTTCAGATTCAGGAAACATTTCTCAACAAGCTGAACCTGATGTGATTACTTTTAAATTTAAGTTGGAACATCTCCGCGCTCTGCTTAAGGAGGTGTTATCCAATTTGGATGATTGTGATTATCTGGTCATTCCAGAACCACTATGTAAAATGGAAAAGTTCTTAGAGGCCCCGGGGCCCCCCGAAGCTTTTCCTATATCCAAGCGGGTGGCGTACATTGTTAGTAAAGAATGGGACAGGCCCGGTATACCTTTAGTACCTCCCCCCATATTTATAAAATTGTTTTCCTATAGTCGACCCCAGAGAGGACTGATGGCAGACAGTCCCCAAGGTCGAGGGGGCGGTTTCTACTCTACACAAGCGCGCCACTATACCCATAGAAGATAGTTGTGCTTTCCAAGATCCTATGGATAAAAAATCAGAAGGTCTGCTAAAGATGTTTGTTCAGCAAGGTTCCCTTCTACAACCAATTGCATGCATTGTCCCTGTCACTGCAGCCGCGTGTTTCTAGTTTGATGAGCTAGGAAAGGCGATTATTAGTAATTCTTCTTCTTATGAGGAGATTATGGACAGAATTCGTGCTCTTAAATTGGCTAATTCTTTCACCCTAGACGCCACCTTGCAATTGGCTAGGTTAGCGGCGAAAAACTTCTGGGGTTGCTATTGTGGCGCAGAGCGCTTTGGTTAAAATCTTGGGCAGCGGATGCGTCTTCCAAGAACAAATTGCTTGACATTCCTTTCAAGGGGAAAACACTCTTTGGCCCTGACTTGAAAGAGATTATCTCTGATATCACTGGGGGCAAGGGCCACGCCCTTCCTCAGGATAGGTCTTTTCAAGACCAAAAATAAACCTAAGTTTCGTCCCTTTCGCAGAAACGGATCAGCCCCAAGGGCTACGTCCTCTAAGCAGGAAGGTAATACTTCTCAAGCCAATCCAGCCTGGAGACCTATGCAAGGCTGGAACAAAGGAAAGCAGGCCAGGAAACCTGCCACTGCTACCAAGACAGCATGAAATGCGGGCCCCCGATCCGGGACCGGATCTGGTGGGGGGCAGACTCTCTCTCTTCGCTCAGGCTGGGGCAAGAGATGTTCTGGATCCTTGGGCGCTAGAAATAGTCTCCCAAGGTTATTCTCTGGAGTTCAAGGGGCTTCCTCCAAGGGGGAGGTTCCACAGGTCTCAGTTGTCTTCAGATCACATAAGAAGACAGGCATTCTTACATTGGGTAGAAGACCTGCTAAAAATGGGAGTGATTCATCCTGTTCCATTAGGAGAACAAGGGATGGGGTTCTACTCCAATCTGTTCATAGTTCCCAAAAAAGAGGGAACGTTCAGACCAATCTTAGATCTCAAGATCTTGAACAAGTTTCTCAAGGTTCCATCGTTCAAGATGGAAACCATTCGAACACTCCTTCCATCCATCCAGGAAGGTCAATTCATGACCAAGGTGGATTTCAAGGATGCGTATCTACATATTCCTATCCACAAGGAACATCATCGGTTCCTAAGGTTTGAATTCCTGGACAAGCATTTCCAGTTCGTGGCGTTTTCTTTCGGATTAGCCACTGCTCCTAGGATTTTCTCATAGGTACTAGGGTCCCTTCTGGCGGTGCTAAGACCAAGGGGCATTGCTGTAGTACCTTACTTGGACGACATTCTAATTCGAGCGTCGTCCCTTCCTCAAGTAAAGGCTCACACGGACATTGTCCTGGCCTTTCTCAGATCTCACGGATGGAAAGTGAACGTGGAAAAGAGTTCTCTATCTCCGTCAACGAGGGTTCCCTTCTTGGGAACTATAATAGACTCCTTAGAAATGAGGATTTTTCTGACAGAAGCCAGAAAAACAAAACTTCTAGACTCTTGTCGGATACTTCATTCCGTTCCTCTTCCTTCCATAGCGCAGTGCATGGAAGTGATAGGTTTGATGGTAGCGGCAATGGACATAGTTCCTTTTGTGCGCATTCATCTAAGACCATTACAACTGTTCATGCTCAGTCAGTGGAATGGGGACTATTCAGACTTGTCTCCGAAGATACAAGTAAATCAGAGGACCAGAGACTCATTCCGTTGGTGGCTGTCCCTAGACAACCTGTCACAAGGGATGACCTTCCGCAGACCAGAGTGGGTCATTGTCACGACCGACGCCAGTCTGATGGGCTGGGGCGCGGTCTGGGGATCCCTGAAAGCTCAGGGTCTTTGGTCTCGGGTAGAATCTCTTCTACCGATAAATATTCTGGAACTGAGAGCGATATTCAATGCTCTCAAAGCTTGGCCTCAGCTAGCGAGGGCCAAGTTCATACATCAACCATCAGGGGGGAACAAGGAGTTCCCTAGCGATGGAAGAAGTGACCAAAATCATTCTATGGGCGGAGTCTCACTCCTGCCACCTGTCTGCTATCCACATCCCAGGAGTGGAAAATTGGGAAGCGGATTTTCTGAGTCGTCAGACATTGCATCCGGGGGAGTGGGAACTCCATCCGGAAATCTTTGCCCAAGTCACTCAACCGTGGGGCATTCCAGACATGGATCTGATGGCCTCTCGTCAGAACTTCAGAGTTCCTTACTACGGGTACAGATCCAGGGATCCCAAGGCGGCTCTAGTGGATGCACTAGTAGCACCTTGGACCTTCAAACTAGCTTATGTGTTCCCGCCGTTTCCTCTCATCCCCAGGCTGGTAGCCAGGATCAATCAGGAGAGGGCGTCGGTGATTTTGATAGCTCCTGCGTGGCCACGCAGGACTTGGTATGCAGATCTGGTGAATATGTCATCGGCTCCACCATGGAAGCTACCTTTGAGACGAGACCTTCTTGTTCTAGGTCCGTTCGACCCACTCCAGCTGACTGCTTGGAGATTGAACGCTTGATCTTATCAAAGCGAGGGTTCTCAGATTCTGTTATTAATACTCTTGTTCAGGCCTGAAAGCCTGTAACCAGAAAGATTACCACATAATTTGGTATATCTGTTGGTGTGAATCTGCAGGATTCCCTTGGGACAAGGTTAAGATTCCTAAGAGTCTATCCTTCCTTCGAGAAGGATTGGAAAAAGGATTATCTGCAAGTTCCTTGATGGGACAGATTTCTGCCTTGTCTGTGTTACTTCACAAAAAGCTGGCAGCTGTGCCAGATGTTCTAGCCTTTGTTCAGGCTCTGGTTAGAATCAAGCCTGTTTACAAAATTTTGACTCCTCCTTGGAGTCTCAACCTAGTTCTTTCAGTTCTTTAGGGGGTTCCGTTTGAACCCTTACATTCCTTTGATATTAAGTTATTATCTTGGAAAGTTTTGTTTTTGGTTGCAATTTCTTCTGCTAGAAGAGTTTCAGAATTATCTGCTCTGCAGTGTTCTTCTCCTTATCTGGTGTTCCATGCAGATAAGGTGGTTTTGCGTACTAAACCTGGTTTTCTTCCAAAAGGTGTTTCTAACAAAGACATTAACCAGGAGATAGTTGTGCCTTCTTTGTCCTAATCCAGTTTCAAAGAAGGAACGTTTGTTACACAACTTGGATGTAGTTCGTGCTCTCAAATTTTACTTAGCAGCTACTAAGGATTTCAGACAAACTTTGTCTTTGTTTGTTGTTTATTCTGGTAAACGGAGAGGTCAAAAAGCAACTTCTACCTCTCTCTCCTTCTGGATTAAAAGCATTATCCGATTGGCTTATGAGACTGCCGGACGGCAGCCTCCTGAAAGAATCACAGCTCACTCCACTAGGGCTGTTGCTTCCACATGGGCCTTCAAGAACGAGGCTTCTGTTGATCAGATATGTAAGGCAGTGACTTGGTCTTCACTGCACACTTTTTCTAAATTTTACAAATTTGATACTTTTGCTTCTTCTGAGGCTATTTTTGGGAGAAAGGTTTTGCAAGCCGTGGTGCCTTCCATTTAGGTGACCTGATTTGCTCCCTCCCTTCATCCGTGTCCTAAAGCTTTGGTATTGGTTCCCACAAGTAAGGATGACGCCGTGGACCGGACACACCTATGTTGGAGAAAACAGAATTTATGTTTACCTGATAAATTACTTTCTCCAACGGTGTGTCCGGTCCACGGCCCGCCCTGGTTTTTTTAATCAGGTCTGATAATTTATTTTCTTTAACTACAGTCACCACGGTAACATATGGTTTCTCCTATGCAAATATTCCTCCTTAACGTCGGTCGAATGACTGGGGTAGGCGGAGCCTAGGAGGGATCATGTGACCAGCTTTGCTGGGCTCTTTGCCATTTCCTGTTGGGGAGGAGAATATCCCACAAGTAAGGATGACGCCGTGGACCGGACACACCGTTGGAGAAAGTAATTTATCAGGTAAACATAAATTCTGTTTTTTTCTTCTACCTTCCTTTAAAGGAAAACTATATTTGGTCACATAATCCTTTCAAAAGCATATATTCAACTGGGTTTGGTTAATGGAAGATAGATAGATATGCAGTGGTGAAATAAATTAAATCTTTAAATTTATAGAAAATGTAAATAAAAATGGCATGAAATTACAGTTAAAACCGTGCTTATTTATGCACGTCTGTCTTTTTTACTATGATTTAGCACCATTGTGTAATCTTTTTAATGTACCTAGAGCTATTTACTAATTATACTACTACTACTAATAATAATAATAATATTGTTGCAACAACAATTTCTACAAGCAATTGGTTAAAACGCTGTGTTGCAGATACTGACTTAAAAATACATATTTGTGAATACCCTGTAAAGTTTATATGGTGTTCAACTACTTTTAATCTAAAATATCTAAGAGATCAGGAGGAAAAGAAAGCATTAAATTATAAAACCATGAATGAGGTCACTTTTTAGATCCTTTAAAGGGACAGTCAAATCAAAATTAAAGTGCCATAAAACATGCTAAGATCTGTGCTTATCCTAAAAGGGTCATTTGCCTAACAATTGTTTAAAAATTGCTGTCAAGAATTTTAAAATAATTTTCAAAAATAAGCAAAATTAGTTACATAGTCATGCTGTCTGGAGGAGTCTGATACACCACCCTTATCAGTGTTCAGCATCGGAAACACAGGCAGTTCACGGCAGTTTATTTGCTTCTAGGCATGCTCCAGCAGATGAGTGTTAAAGTATTGCATTCTACCAAACAAAGGTGGATATAGATACAGCCATAAAAGGAATTGTGTGGGTAAAGTTAGAGCTGTACAATTCGGAAACTTAAAAGAAAGTGTTAATGGCGAGGCACTGCAGTATAAATTTGCAGGTAAACTAATTTGAGTACATTATATTATATTGTCTCTATCCCAGCTTGTTTTATGTCCCTTTAAACTTTCATGATTCACATAGGGTATGCAATTTTAAACAACTTTCCAATTTACGTTTATCACCAAATGTGATTTGTTCTCTTGGTATTCTTTATTAAAAGCTAAACATAGGTAGGCCATATTCTAATTTCTAAGCCCTTGAAGGCCACCTCTGATCACAGTGCATTTTGGCATACATCCCTGCTTTTTAACAAAAGATACAAAGAGAACAAATAAAAATTGATAATAGAAGTAAATTAGAAAGTTGTTTAAAATCATATGCTCTATCTGAATTGTGAATCAAAAATGTTGTGTTTCATGTCCTTTTAAGCAAATCCTCATTATAGAAATTCATATGGGATCAGTAGACCTAAAACACAACCATTTCCAAAGTGTTTACTTGCCCTTCAGGTTTTCCACTGCACTTAAGTATTCACTAATGTCTTAGTGAATCTCTTTGCAAAGTTAACCCCTTAACGACCAAGGACGTGCATGGTACGTCCTATAAAAAACAGTAGTTAATGAACAAGGACGTACCCTGCAAGGGATCTTGGAGTGGGAGAGGGGTAGGCTATTGAAGGGGGGGCAGCTACACTACAGAAAATTGGCTTTTTTGACAAAAAAATAATTAAAACCCATTATTTTTTTTAGCTGCCAGTACCCAAGATGGCGGCAAATAGGTAGAGGGGTGACGGTTAGAGAACTGTTTGGGGGGGATCAGGGAGGTTGGGAGCTAAGGGAGGGATCCAAAACTATATTTTATATATATATATACACATACACAAAAAAACTTATATTTTAGTACTGGCAGACTTTCTGCCAATACTTAAGATGGCAGTGACAATTGTGAGGTGGGGGAAGGAAGAGAGCTGTGGGTCAGGGAGGGATCCAGGGGTGGAATGTGTCAGGTGGGAGGCTGATTTCTACACTAAAGCTAAAATTTACCCTACAAGCTAGCTAATTAACCCCTTCACTGTTTGTAAATCATTTCAGTGAGAAACCTAAAGTTTGTGAAAAAGTGAACAATTTTTTTTATTGGACCTTATTTGGCGGTGAAATGTTGGCATGAAATATACCAAAATGGGCCTAGATCAATACTTTCGGTTGCCAATTAAAAAAAATAATATATACATGTGAAGGGTTATTCAGGGATTCCTGACAGATATCAATGTGTTACAATGTAACTATCGCTAATTTTGAAAAAAATGGTTTGGAAATAGCAAAGTGCTACTTGTACTTATTGCCCTATAACTTGCAAAGAAGATGTAAAAATTGGGTATTTCTAAACTCAGCACAAAATTTAGAAACTATTTAGCATGGGTGTTTTATGGTGGTTGTAGATGTGTAACAGATTTTGAGGGCCAAAGTTAGAAAAAAATAGGTTGTTTTTTTTAAAAATTTTTCATCATTTTTTAATAATTTTTTATAGTAAATTATAAGATATGATGAAAATAATAGTATCTTTAGAAAGTCCATTTAATGGCAAGAAAAACGGTATTTAATATGTGTGAGTACGGTAAATGAGTAAGAGGAAAATTACAGCTAAACACACAAACACCGCAGAAATGTAAAAATAGCCCTGGTCCCTAACGGTAAGAGAAATGGTCTGGTCACTAAGGGGTTAAGAAGAAAGTGTTATCTTCTTGAAAACAGAATATTAAACCTACGATATATAAACAAAAGTCATCAGGTAGGGAGTAAGTCACTTCCTCTCTGAGGCATATTGTAATGCTCGTGGGATATTCCACTATCAGACCGAACTCGGCCAGTAGTCTTCTTATCCCGGCATCAAGTGGAATGATAGGAAATATCCCAGAGCAGAGAAAGTTAGCAAGATGAAGTAAGCGGCACTCACCACAGGCAGGATAGTCTTCGGCGGCAACAGGCAGGGAATTGGAGAAAGGCAGTTCAGGGGTAAACCACTAGAATGGTCAGGCAGGCAGGGTTTGGCAAAGGTAAAGCAGTCCAAAGGTAAACCACTAGAATGGTCAGGCAGGCAGGGTTTGGCAACGGTAAAGCAGTCCAAAGATAAACCACTAGAATGGTCAGGCAGGCAGGGGTTGGCAAAGGTAAACTACTAGAATTGGTCAGACAGGCAGGGTTCAACAACAATAAGGCAATCCAGATAATCAGCAATCTATTACACCCAGGAGCACACAAAGTAACACCTATACTTGGGCAGTGATAGATTGCTAAAAGGCAACTTACATAGCCGCAGGATTCGCGCCACAGGGAATCCCGACCGGCAACAGAGCGGAGAGCGTGCAGTGAAGACATCAGTGCCGCACGAAACAGGAGCCAACACAGCCCCTGACAACGAGCAGAGAAGCAGGTGCCGCACCCCTAGCAACGTGACACATATTCAGTGGATATTTTCAAAATAAAATCTAATTTTCTATTGACTGATCCTTTCCCTCCATTTTCTCTTATTCATTGGGTTATGCATAAAATTAGACTGGACAAAACAGGTATGGTGACGATTTTACACTACTGGTCGCAAAGTCCCTCGTTCCCTCATTTAATTCGAGGTATGCTATTTAATCCAAGCACTCATGGCTTGGCAGCTAATTAAAGGGACAGTCTACACAGGAATTTTTATTATTTAAAAAGATAGATAATCTCCCATTCCCTAGTTTTGCACAACCAAAACAATTATATAAATACACTTTGTATCTCTGTGATTACCTTGTATCTAAGCCTCTGCAAACTGCCCCCTTATTTCAGTTCTTTTGACAGACATCCATTTTAGCCAATCAGAGCTGGCTCACCTAAACTCCACGTGCGCGAGCACAGTGTTATCTATATGACATACATGAACTAACACCCTCTAGTGGTGAAAAACTGTCAAAATGCTCTGAGAGAAGCGGTGGCTTAGAAATTAGCATATGAACCTCCTAGGTTTAGCTTTCAACTAAGAATACCAAGAGAACAAAGCAAAATTGGTGATAAAAGTAAATTGGAAAATTGTTTAAAATTTACATTTCTATCTGAATCATGAAAGTTTATTTTGGGCTAGACTATCTATCTAATGTTATTTGATAGTGCTGTTTGAAGAAATGTGAATCCTCTATTCTCTTTTAAGGTGTATCCAGTCCACGGATTCATCCTTGTGGGATATTCTCATTCCCTACAGGAAGTGGCAAAGAGAGCACACAGCAGAGCTGTCCATATAGCTCCCCCTCTGGCTCCGCCCCCCAGTCATTCTCTTTGCCGCTCTAACAAGTAGCATCTCCACGGGAGGGTAAAGTGAATGTGGTGTTAGATTTGTAGTTTTTATATCTTCAATCAAAAGTTTGTTATTTTTAAATAGTGCCGGTTTGTACTATTTACTCTCTGGCAGAAAGTGATGAAGAATTCTGCTGAGAGGAATATGATTTTAGCATGTTGTAACTAAAATCCACTGCTGTTCCCACATAGGACTGAGGAGTACCAGAAAACTTCAGTTGGGGGGAACAGTTTGCAGGCTTAACTGCTATAAGGTATGTTCAGTCATCTTTTTCTAGTCAAGACTTAGTAATGCTAGAAGACTGACAAGAATCCCCATGTGGGGAAGGTAAGCCATATTCTGAAACTCAATATAGAAGGAAGGCTTAATTAACAGGGCTCAAAGACTGGTGGACACTGTTAAAGGGCAATCGATTATTTTATAGTGAAAATATAATCATTATACAAGTTTTTATTACTTTTGGAGTGTTTTTATGGGGTTTTATTCCATATGGCAGAATTTTAGACATCTATTTAGGGTTTTGAAGGCCCCACAACTCCGGAGTGGAGAGGGAGGGGGCCTAAATTTCACACCTCAGTTGCGCAGTTGATTTTGCAGACAGCTTCATGCAGCTTCATGTGGAGGGTCCAAAGACTACTTGAGGACTTCATAGAGGCTTTTTTTCCATCAAACTAATCCCCAGGGGCAGGTAGGGCCATAGCAGATTGCTGTGGCACGGTGCTGTAGTTTGCTAACCGGTTGTCAGCTTTAGGTTGCTCCGGTTTGGGCATTAAGGGGTTAATTGACTTGAAATTCGTTGTTCAATCATTCCAAAGCATTAAGATAGTGTGGTAAAAATTTCAGAAAGATTGGATCATTTTTTAAGATTTAGTAAAAAAGTGTGCGCTTTTTATTATTTTAAGGCACAGTACCGTTTTTTCTCAAATTGTATTTTTCAGTATTTGAGTGCTATCTAAGTCTGTTTAACATGTCTGAGCCTACAGATAGACGTTGCTCTATGTGTTTAGTAGCCATAGTGGAACCCCTTTACATTTGTGTTGTAAGTGTGCTAATGTATCTATGCATTTTAAAGATCATGTTGTTTCACTTAAAAATGTAGCCCAAGATGATTCTTTGACAGAAGGTAACGAGAATAGCCCACCTTCCTCTCCCCATGTGTCGACACCAGTTACGCCCGCGCAAGCGATGCCTAGTACCTCTAGCGCATTGGCCCCTATTACATTACAACAATTAGCAGCAGTCATGGATAATTCCCTTGCAGCATTTTTATCCAAACTGCCAGTTTTTCCTAAAAAGCGTGATAGCTCGGTTTTAAGAACAGAGTATGAGCAATCAGAAGCTTTGGAGGATTTATCTGTTGTACCCTCACAACACTCTGAAGTGACGGTGAGGGATGTGCTGTCCGAGGGAGAAATTTCTGATACAGGAAAGGTTTCTCAGCGGGCAGAATCAGATTCCTTAGCGTTTAAATTTAAGCTGGAACACCTCCGCGTGCTGCTTTAAGGAGGTATTAGCTACGCTGGATGATTGCGACCCCATGGTGGTCCCAGAGAAATTGTGTAAAATGGACAAATATCTAGAAGTCCCTGTATACACTGATGCGTTTCCGATCCCGAAGAGGGTGGCGGATATTGTGGATAGGGAGTGGGAGAGACCAGGTGTACCCATTGTTCCCCCCCTATCTTTAAGAAAATGTTCCCCATAACTGATCCCAGACGGGACGCATGGCAGATGGTCCCTAAGGTAGAGGGGGCAGTTTCAACACTAGCCAAGCGCACAACCATACCAATTGAAGACAGTTGTGCTTTCAAAGATCCTATGGATAAAAAATTAGAAGGTTTACTAAAGAAAATATTTGTTCAACAAGGTTTCCTTCTCCAACCTATTGCCTGCATTATTCCTGTAACTACTGCAGCGGCTTTCTGGTTTGAGGCGCTGGAGGAGTCGCTCCAGACGGAGACCTCATATGACGAAATTATGGATAGAATTAAGGCTCTAAAGCTGGCTAATTCTTTTATCACAGATGCCGCTTTGCAATTAGCTAAGTTAGCGGCGAAAAATTCTGGTTTTGCCATCATGGCGCGCAGAGCGCTTTGGCTTAAATCATGGTCGGCCGATGTGTCGCCTAAGACAAAGTTATTTAATATTCCTTTCAAGGGAAAGACCCTTTTCGGACCCGAGTTGAAAGAGATTATTTCGGATATCACTGGGGGAAAGGGCCATGCCCTCCCGCAAGATAGGCCTTTTAAGGCTAAAAACAAGGCTAATTTTCGTTCATTTCGCAACTTCAGGAGCGGTCCTGCTTCAACCTCTGCGACCACAAAGCAAGAGGGTAACTCTTCACAGCCCAAGGCAACCTGGAAGCCTTTGCAGGGCTGGAACAAGGGAAAACAGGCCAAGAAGCCTGCAGCTGCTACTAAGACAGCATGAAGGGGTAGCCCCCGATCCGGATCTGGTAGGGGGCAGACTCTCTCTCTTTGCTCAGGCTTGGGCAAGAGATGTTCCCGATCCCTGGGCATTAGAGATAGTTGCTCAGGGATATCTTCTAGAATTCAAGGACTCTCCTCCAAGGGGAAGGTTCCACATTTCGCGTCTGTCTACAGACCAGACAAAGAAAGAGGCGTTCTTACGCTGTGTAGAAGATCTACTCAAGATGGGAGTGATATATCCAGTCCCAATTACAGAACAAGGACTGGGTTTTTACTCAAACCTGTTTGTGGTTCCCAAAAAGGAGGGAACTTTCAGACCAATCCTGGATCTAAAAATTCTAAACAAATTCCTCAGAGTCCCATCTTTCAAGATGGAGACCATTCGGACAATCTTACCGATGATCCAGGAAGGTCAATATATGACTACCGTGGATCTAAAGGATGCGTACCTTCATATTCCTATCCACAAAGATCACCGTCAGTTCCTAAGGTTCGCTTTTCTGGACAAGCATTACCAGTTTGTGGCCCTTCCCTTCGGGTTGGCCACCGCTCCCAGAATTTTCACAAAGGTGCTAGGGTCCCTTCTAGCGGTACTAAGACCGCGGGGCATTGCAGTAGCACCTTTTCTGCACGACATCTTAATACAGGTGTCGTCTTTTCCCAGAGCCAAGGCTCATACGGAGATTGTTCTGGCCTTTCTAAGGTCTCACGGGTGGAAGGTGAACACCGAAAAAAGTTCTCTGTCCCCGCTCATAAGGGTTCCCTTCCTGGGAACATTAATACACTCGGTAGAAATGAAAATATTTCTGACGGAGGTCAGAAGGTTAAAGCTTCTAAGTACTTGCCAAGCTCTTCATTCCATTCCGCAGCCATCTGTAGCTCAGTGCATGGAGGTAATCGGATTAATGGTAGCAGCAATGGACGTAGTCCCTTTTGCTCGAATTCATCTCAGGCCACTGCAATTGTGCATGCTCAAACAGTGGAATGGGGATTATGCAGATTTGTCTCCTCAAATCCAACTGGACCAGAAATCCAGAGATTCTCTTCTCTGGTGGTTGTCTCAGGATCACCTGTCTCAGGGAATGTGCTTCCGCAGACCGTAGTGGATCATTGTCACGACCGACGCCAGTCTGTTAGGCTGGGGCGCGGTCTGGGGCTCCCTGAAAGCTTAGGGCCTATGGTCTCGGGAAGAGTCTCTTCTCCCGATAAACATTTTGGAACTGAGAGCGATATTCAACATGCTCCAGGCATGGCCTCAGCTAGAGCGACCAAGTTCATCAGATTTCAGTCGGACAACATCACGACTGTAGCATACATCAATCATCAGGGAGGAACAAAGAGTTCCTTAGCGATGAACTAAGTAGCCAAGATAATCAGGTGGGCGGAGGATCACTCTTGCCATCTATCTGCAATTCACATCCCAGGAGTAGACAACTGGGAAGCGGATTTCCTAAGTCGTCCGACTTTTCACCCAGGGGAGTGGGAACTCCACCCGGAGGTATTTGCTCAGCTGACTCAGCTTTGGGGCATTCCAGAGTTGGATCTGATGGCGTCCCGTCAGAACACCAAACTTCCTCTTTACGGATCCAGGTCCAGGGTCCCCAAGGCGGCATTGATAGATGCTCTAGTAGCGCCTTGGTCTTTCAATCTGGCCTATGTCTTTACACCGTTTCCCCTTCTCCCTTGGCTGATAGCCAGAATCAAACAGGAGAAGGCCTCGGTAATTCTGATAGCGCCTGCGTGGCCACGCAGGACTTGGTATGCAGACCTAGTGGACATGTCATCTGTTCCACCATGGACACTGCCAATGAGGCAGGATCTTCTAATACAGGGTCCATTCAAGCATCCAAATCTAGTTTCTCTGCAGCTGACTGCTTGGAGATTGAACGCTTAATTCTATCCAAGTGTGGGTTCTCTGAATCAGTCATAGATACTCTGATCCAAGCTAGAAAACCTGTCACCAGGAAAATTTACCATAAGATATGGCAGAAATATCTTTGTTGATGTGAATCCAAGGGTTACTCGTGGAGTAAGATTAGGATTCCAAGGATATTTGTCTTTTCTCCAAGAAGGATTGGAGAAAGGTTTATCAGCTAGTTCCTTAAAGGGGCAGATATCCGCTCTGTCTATCCTTTTACACAAGCGTCTGGCAGAATTACCAGATGTTCAAGCGTTTGTACAGGCGTTAGTCAGAATCAAGCCTGTCTATAAACCTGTGGCTCCTCCATGGAGTCTCAATTTAGTTCTTTCAGTTCTTCAAGGGGTTCCGTTTGAACCTTTACATTCCATAGATATTAAGTTATTATCTTGGAAAGTTTTGTTTTTAGTAGCTATATCTTCTGCTCGAAGAGTTTCAGAATTGTCTGCTTTGCAGTGTAATTCACCCTATCTGGTGTTCCATGCAGATAAGGTAGTTTTACGTACCAAACCTGGTTTTCTTCCTAAAGTTGTTTCTAATAAGAACATTAACCAGTAAATCATTGTTCCTTCCCTGTGTCCTAATCCAGCTTCTAAGAAGGAACGACTTTTACACAATCTTGATGTGGTTCGTGCTTTGAAATTCTATTTACAAGCAACTAAGGATTTCAGACAAACATCATCTTTGTTTGTTGTCTATTCTGGTAAGAGGAGAGGTCAAAAAGCAACGGCTACTTCTCTTTCTTTCTGGTTGAAAAGCATCATCCGATTGGCTTATGAGACTGCTGGACAGCAGCCTCCTGAACGAATTACAGCTCATTCCACCAGAGCTGTGGCTTCCACTTGGGCCTTCAAGAATGAGGCTTCTGTTGAACAGATTTGTAAGGCAGCGACTTGGTCTTCACTGCATACTTTTGCCAAATTTTACAAATTCGATACTTTTGCTTCTTCGGAGGCTATTTTTGGGAGAAAGGTTTTGCAAGCAGTGGTGCCTTCCGTTTAGGTTACCTGTCTTGTTCCCTCCCTTCATCCGTGTCCTAAAGCTGTGGTATTGGTATCCCACAAGTAAGGTTGAATCCGTGGACTGGATACACCTTGCAAGAGAAAACAGAATTTATGCTTACCTGATAAATTACTTTCTCTTGCGGTGTATCCAGTCCACGGCCCGCCCTGGCAATTAAGTCAGGTTAAAATTTCTTGTTTAAACTACAGTCACCACTGCACCCTATGGTTTCTCCTTTTTCTCCTAACCGACGGTCGATTGACTGGGGGGAGGAGCCAGAGGGGGAGCTATATGGACAGCTCTGCTGTGTGCTCTCTTTGCCACTTCCTGTAGGGAATGAGAATATCCCAAAAGTAAGGATGAATCCGTGGACTGGATACACCGCAAGAGAAAGTAATTTATCAGGTAAGCATAAATTCTGTTTTTCCTTAGCAGAGATGTATTTATAAAACTCGAAAGTATCCACATTTTATAATAATTGCGGTCTTGCTTTTTTAACAAACTGATGCAGTTACATAATACTATCTATGGATTAATTAATGTTGTCTTTATTTTTAACATTAAAGATTTAAAAAAAAAAAAAGTGTTAGTTTCTTAAAAGATCAAATACCTTTCAATCTAATAATACCAACAAATCATTGGGGCACAATTTATTCTAGGCATCGGTTCTTATTCTTCCTAAATGCAAATTCTTAACATGTCCATGGGATTTGCCTTTGGTTCTGGAAAATTAAATATAACTTTGCCATGCAGAAACTATCCTCCACAGAAAATATTGCCAGTCCTTAATATTCTCTTAAATTTTACCTGGGTGGTCATTAAAATCAGCCGGGTAGTGTGCCCGTTAAGTAGGTCCTGAGGAGAATACTGAAATTTTTACAATTTTATGTCTCTTGCATACTGATTTCCCTGTTACTCCACATTGTCTGTAGAAGGACATCCTCTTTAATCACTCATCATTCCTTTTCAGCTTTTTAGAGAGTAAAATTATGTGTAATATAACAATAGTTATCTTAAATCCACGTTAGTGGACTATATTTACAGTTAGATACATCTTTTGAATTGTTTCTATGGAACAGATTAATTTTAAAGGACAAGGAAGTCAACATTAAAATAGCATAAATGAGGTGCATTATAAAACTTCTTTTCCAATTTACTTCCTTCTCTCGGTATCCTTTGAACTGTAGCCCCTTTTCCGGTGTGCTTGCCGAGTGCACAATAAATAAGATACTGGATTAACCTTTAAATAACTTTGGTATGTAAACTATGTTTGTCAGTGGATATTACATGCACTTCATGTAATGCAAAATGAGATGCCATGTAATGAAATCCTCTGTTATGAAATTTTGTCATAGTACTCAACAACCAAATGTATTAGTGAGGATATAAATGCATGCTGTAGCTAGCATTGACAAATTCTGGGAGCTGAGGGATCTATGGCTGGTAGAATTTGATTTCTAGTACCTAACTACACACACTATATACATATACAAAAAAATATATATATACAATACAGTTTTACAATAGAGTTTTCAATTTTCTCTGATAGACTACTGTTGGATCATGAAATAATGTAATATACAGTGAGTATTTAAAAGAATCACCCCCCTTGAAAATAATCACATTTTGTTGCTTTGCAGCCTGACAGACACAGTTTTTGTTTATCCAGTTGTAATTACTCAGTGCAACTTATAACATACAAGTGAAAGCTATAACACCAACATGTCAGGCAAAAATAAAGACCATTCAAAACAGAATTACTGAGTTGCAAGAAGGATCACACCCTCGTAAAATTACTTGTAAACTCAATCAGGTGTTGCTAATCACCTTCTCAATGGCACACACAAAGCCATTTGACCTTCAGCTGTGATCAGCTGTGGGCATATTGGTTAGCTCAGCATGAAAATAGCTTTCCTGGAGCATCTCAGTTCCTGGTAGTGCAACTGAAGCAAACAATCAACATTTTGTGGCAAGGCACTGTCCAAAGGTTTTCCGGGATAAAGTTGTGAACAAGCACAAGTCAGGAGATGGATACAAGAAAATATCAAAGGCTTTATCAAATGCCTAGAAGCACAGTGAAGTCTATTATTAAGAAGTGGAAGATATTTGGTAAAACACAGAACCTCTCTGGAACAGGACGTCGCTCCAAACTGGATTAAAGAACCAGGGGGAAACTGGCCAGAGAGGCTACCAAGAGGCCCACAGCAACTCTGAAGCAGTTACAGGAATTTATGACAAAGAGTGGTCATTGTGTGCATGTGACAACAATATCACAAATTCTCCACAAATGTGGCTTGTATGGGAGGGTTGAAAGAAAAAAAAACACGCAAACGCCACATGCAGTCACGACTGAGCTTTGCCATAACACACCTAGGAGATTCTGAGGCCACATGGAAAAAGGTGTTATGGTCAGATGAGACTAAAATTGAATTATATGGCCTCAACACCAAACAATATGTCTAGAGGAAATCCAATACAGCTCACCATCCAAATGACACCATACCTACAGTAGAGCATGGAAGTGGTAATATCCTGTTATGGGGTGTTTAGTTGCAGCAGGCACTTGAGCACTTGTCAGGATAGAAGGAATAATGGATGGGGCAAAATATATGTGGCATGACTTGAAGACTGCAGTCCACAAACGGCCACCATCAAATGTGACGGAACTAGAGCAGTTCTGCAAAGAAGAGTGGGCATATCAGTCTAGATGTTCAAAGTTAGTAGAGACATATCCCAACAGACTAAAGGCTGTAATTAAAGCAAAAGGTGGTTCAACAAAATACTGACACAAGGGGGTGATCCTTTTTGCAACTCAGTGATTCTGTTTTTCAATTGTCTTTATTTTTGCCTGCCATATTGGTGTTATATCTTTCACTTGGATGTTATAAGTTGCACTGAGTAATTACAACTGGATAAACAAAAACTGTGTCTGTCTTTATTTCAGGCTGCAAAGCAACAAAATTTAATTATTTTCAAGGGGGTGATTCATTTCAATACCCACTGTAAACCTCATCACCCAGCTGTTTTAGGGCCTCAATGGTATAATCAGATTTGTTCATAATGACTACACTACTGCCTTTATCAGCCTAACAGATGACAAGGTGATTTTTTTGAAGTAAGGAATATATAGCCTCCTTTTTGATTTTTGTCAAATTGAAAGCTAAGGGTGTAGTTGGTTCTGAAAGCAAAATTAAGTTTCACCTGTTTATGGAACGTTTCCAAATATGTACCCCTTGGTTTAATTGTGTAAAAAGTAGACTTGGGAGGGAAACCAATATGCAATTTTATTTGTTTTAGGTGTGGTATCCAAATTTTTCAAGCTCTTATTGGAAGAGCGAATATGTATCACAAGTAGTAACAAAGTCAGCACCATATTGGATGTCAAGTGGACTGTGCGCACTACTCTCCTGAACAAGTTCACCAAAATTATTAAGGGAACCAGTACATTGTACCATCATGTAATGTGTCTTGAGAGTTAGATTGTGTACAAAATGATTGACATCCAAGATAGTGTTATACATTAAACTTGTTCGCTGGTACAAAACCCAAGCCATATTTAGTGGGGAAACCACTGGCTGATTTTACTGACCACCTGGCTAAAATTTAAACTAATATTAAGCTAAAATTAGTTATTGTTAAATTGTTTTAATAATGTTTGTTGCACACATATCAATTTGTCAAATTATGTAATTAATTTGTGCTTTGGATTAGCTTAAAGGGATAGTCTACACCAGAATTGTTATTGTTTAAAAAGATAGATAATCCCTTTATTACCAATACCCTAGTTTTGCATAACCAACACAGTTATATAAATACACTTTTTACCTCTGTGATTATCCTGTATCTAAGCCTCTGCAAACTGCCCCTTATTTCAGTTCTTTTGACAGACATCCATTTTAGCCAATCAAAACTGGATCACTGAAACTTCACGTGCGTGAGCACAGTGTTATCCATGTGACACACATGAACTAACACTCTCTAGTGGTGAAAAACTGTCAAAATGCCCTGAGAGAAGAGGCGGACTTCAAGAGCTTAAAAATTAGCATATGAACCTCCTAGGTTTAGCTTTCAACTAAGAATACCAAGAGAACAAAGCAAAATTGGTGATAAAAGTAAATTGGAAAATTGTTTAAAATTACATTCTCTATCTGAATCATGAAAGTTTATTTTGGACTAGACTGTCCCTTCAAGTACCAGTAATAAATAACAGATAATGTTCTAATATTGCAAAATATTACATTGCCCACATCTAGCTACTTTATAATGTCATCCGGCTTGCAAAATTGTCTGCTAACACATGCACCCCCTAGCCTGGCTACCTAATTTTCTTGCTAACTTAAATGTGACGTAAATTTGTCAGCCACTATGATGGTTAACAAATAATTGTAAAAGGTTTGGGAAGAAGGAGCCACTGCTTTTTCTGCTGTTTGTTTTGATGAGCACTGCATTAAAACAAAATGTTTGTTTAATCCATCTGTAAACCACTGAGTGGAGAGTAACCAGAATCCCAAGACAGCAATACATTTTCTCATAAGGCTGCAATGTAGAAAAAGCAATTTGGCATCTTGGGTTGAAAACAACAAACCACAATTTCCTTGTAGCTGCATAAAAGTAAATTGTGAAATAAGAACCACATACCTGACCTGAGTATTAAGTCATATTCTGCTAGCTCAGGGATGGTTAGTTTTTATGGCCCAGTAAAGCAGAGATATGTGGACATTGTTAATAAATCTTATTATTTGTCTTTGTCATATCTATAAATTTAAATGGGGCCCATAAGACTTTTTAAATATTGATTTGTGGCCCCCATGTGCATGGAAGTTGGCCATGATTTTGTTTCAACAATGATTGAGCCAGAGTTGTGAGAATGAGTTACAGGAGACTGTGAGGATGAAGAATCACTAAGAGGAGCTATCAAACAAACAGCAGTTTTAAATGAAGGAGTTGATGTTTGTGTTCAAAACAAGGAAGCAGTAATTCAGCCAGAGTATTCCTAAGAGCCTTGGTAGTAATTATGGCCCCATAAAGCTTTTAGAAAGCGTTCTCTTTCTCACTGCTCCAGATAGAGAAATAAGGAGTTGTCAGCAAAAGTGATCATAACGTAGGTCAAGCATGATCTGCTACAGCATGGATGGCTGACTAACAACCCATGGGCCACATGTCCCCTCTGCACTATTTTTTGCGTCCCCAGGGAACAGGTAGAACAGAGAATGTGCGCCATAGTTTTTGTGGTCCCAAGTAAAAGCAGAAATAAAATGTCATTTGGGGACTTCTGGTTGGTGCACATACTAAAAAGCCCTTTGAAGAGGAGAACAGCAGATATAGGTGATGTTTACAGGGTACTCTCTATCTGGTCCTGTGATTTCATAGGAAATATATTATTTGTGTGTCTTCTAGCTATAAATGAATATGCAGCCCTTTAAAGCTTCTAAAATATTGATCTATGGTCTCCATGGGCTAGGAAGTGTGCTTTCACTGTGCTACAGGATCCTATTAGATTGTAACTGGATTTAAAGGTACAGTAAACACCTTGAAATTGTAACCCCTTAACGACCAAGGACGTACAGGGTACATCCTACATAAACCGGTCGTTAATGACCAAGGACGTACCCTGTACTTCTTTAGGGATTTTAAGCACTGGAAGCGACTGTGATCGCTTCCAGGCTTTTAGGGTATTGTAGCGATGCCTTGATTTTGAGGCATCATGCAATACCCTCGGTGCCTGCTCCGCATTGGCCAGCGATGATGCCAATTGTTGGTGGCATGGGAGGGATAGGAGGGAGGCCGGCCCATCGCTGCAGGGAGTTTGAGGAGGGCAGGAGGGTGTGTGTGGGAGGGAGCGGGTGGGACCGCTACGGCAAATAATTTGTGAGTGGAAATGATGGAGAGGGGGGATAAGTGTTGGGAAAGGGATTTGGGACGGCTCTGCAGCTCCTCTCAGCAACATCCTGTGGTGTTCTTTTGCCAGGAGACTTTGCTGCACAGATAACTTCTGCGGTGTCTGCAGCTTTATCTGCTTTCCCTACTTCGGGTAAGCGTAAGAGGAAATTCTAAACATTTTTCTGCTGGTTAATGTTTCTTACCCCTCTAATTCTGCGCTGGTCAACCTTTCCCAAATGTCTGATGAGGAGGATACTTCAGTTGCTTCTGAAGGTGAGATCTCAGACTCTGACACAATTGGGGAAAATCTTCAGAATCTAAAGAAGTTAATTTCAGATTTAAGCTTGAACATCTCCAGTTGCTACTGAAGGAGGTTCTAGCTACTTTGGACGACTCTGAACCTTTCGGTTGCTGTCAATTCTTAAAGGTCTACTAAACTTAATAGAGTTTATGATTCTCCCTCTTCTGTGGATGTTTTTCCTGTTCCAGACAAGATTTATGACATGTATAGCTCAGGAATGTGGGGGTAAACCAGGGGTTTCTTTTTCACCTCTCCCTGTTTTCTCCAACATAGGTGTGTCCGGTCCACGGCGTCATCCTTACTTGTAGGGATATTCTCTTCCCCAACAGGAAATGGCAAAGAGCCCAGCAAAGCTGGTCACATGATCCCTCCTAGGCTCCGCCTACCCCAGTCATTCTCTTTGCCGTTGTACAGGCAACATCTCCACGGAGATGGCTTAGAGTTTTTTTAGTGTTTAACTGTAGTTTTTATTATTCAATCAAGAGTTTGTTATTTTGAAATAGTGCTGGTATGTACTATTTACTCAGAAACAGAAAAGAGATGAAGATTTCTGTTTGTATGAGGAAAATGATTTTAGCAACCGTCACTAAAATCCATGGCTGTTCCACACAGGACTGTTGAGAGCAATTAACTTCAGTTGGGGGAACAGTGTGCAGTCTCTTGCTGCTTGAGGTATGACACATTCTAACAAGACGATGTAATGCTGGAAGCTGTCATTTTCCCTATGGGATCCGGTAAGCCATGTTTATTCAGCAAGTAAATAAGGGCTTCACAAGGGCTTATTAAGACTGTAGACTTTTTCTGGGCTAAATCGATTCATTATTAACACATATTTAGCCTTGAGGAATCATTTTATCTGGGTATTTTGATATAATAATATCGGCAGGCACTGTATTGGACACCTTATTCTTTAGGGGCTTTCCCAAAGCATAAGCAGAGCCTCATTTTCGCGCCGGTGTTGCGCACTTGTTTTTGAGAGGCATGGCATGCAGTCGCATGTGAGAGGAGCTCTGATACTTAGAAAAGACTTTCTGAAGCGTCATTTGGTATCGTATTCCCCTTTGGGCTTGGTTGGGACTCAGCAAAGCAGATACCAGGGACTGTAAAGGGGTTAAAGTTCAAAACGGCTCCGGTTCCGTTATTTTAAGGGTTAAAGCTTCCAAATTTGGTGTGCAATACTTTTAAGGCTTTAAGACACTGTGGTGAAAATTTGGTTGGGACTCAGCAAAGCAGATACCAGGGACTGTAAAGGGGTTAAAGTTCAAAACGGCTCCGGTTCCGTTATTTTAAGGGTTAAAGCTTCCAAATTTGGTGTGCAATACTTTTAAGGCTTTAAGACACTGTGGTGAAAATTTGGTGAATTTTGAACAATTCCTTCATGTTTTTTCGCAATTGCAGTAATAAAGTGTGTTCAGTTTAAAATTTAAAGTGACAGTAACGGTTTTATTTTAAAACGTTTTTTGTACTTTGTTATCAAGTTTATGCCTGTTTAACATGTCTGAACTTCCAGATAGACTGTGTTCTGAATGTGGGGAAGCCAGAATTCCTATTCATTTAAATAAATGTGATTTATGTGATAATGACAATGATGCCCAAGATGATTCCTCAAGTGAGGGGAGTAAGCATGGTACTGCATCATTCCCTCCTTCGTCTACACGAGTCTTGCCCACTCAGGAGGCCCCTAGTACATCTAGCGCGCCAATACTCCTTACTATGCAACAATTAACGGCTGTAATGGATAATTCTGTCAAAAACATTTTAGCCAAAATGAACACTTATCAGCGTAAGCACGGCTGCTCTGTTTTAGATACTGAAGAGCATGACGACGCTGATAATAATATTTCCGAAGGGCCCCTAACCCAGTCTGATGGGGCCAGGGAGGTTTTGTCTGAGGGAGAAATTACTGATTCAGGGAACATTTCTCAACAGGCTGAACCTGATGTGATTGCATTTAAATTTAAGTTGGAACATCTCCGCATTCTGCTTAAGGAGGTATTATCCACTTTGGATGATTGTGACAAGTTGGTCATCCCAGAGAAACTATGTAAAATGGACAAGTTCCTAGAGGTGCCGGGGCTCCCAGAAGCTTTTCCTATACCCAAGCGGGTGGCGGACATTGTTAACAAGGAATGGGAAAGGCCCGGTATTCCTTTCGTCCCTCCCCCCATATTTAAAAAATTGTTTCCTATGGTCGACCCCAGAAAGGACTTATGGCAGACAGTCCCCAAGGTCGAGGGAGCGGTTTCCACTTTAAACAAACGCACCACTATACCCATAGAGGATAGTTGTGCTTTCAAAGATCCTATGGATAAAAAATTAGAAGGTTTGCTTAAAAAGATGTTTGTTCAGCAAGGTTACCTTCTACAACCAATTTCATGCATTGTCCCTGTCGCTACAGCCGCATGTTTCTGGTTCGATGATCTGATAAAGGCGGTCGATAGTGAGTCTCCTCCTTTTGAGGAGATTATGGACAGAATCAATGCTCTCAAATTGGCTAATTCTTTCACCCTAGACGCCACTTTGCAATTGGCTAGGTTAGCGGCTAAGAATTCTGGGTTTGCTATTGTGGCGCGCAGAGCGCTTTGGTTGAAATCTTGGTCGGCTGATGCGTCTTCCAAGAACAAGCTACTTAACATTCCTTTCAAGGGGAAAACGCTGTTTGGCCCTGACTTGAAAGAGATTATCTCTGATATCACTGGGGGTAAGGGCCACGCCCTTCCTCAGGATCGGCCTTTCAAGGCAAAAAATAAACCTAATTTTCGTCCCTTTCGTAGAAACGGACCAGCCCAAGGTGCTACGTCCTCTAAGCAAGAGGGTAATACTTCTCAAGCCAAGCCAGCTTGGAGACCAATGCAAGGCTGGAACAAGGGAAAGCAGGCCAAGAAACCTGCCACTGCTACCAAGACAGCATGAAATGTTGGCCCCCGATCCGGGACCGGATCTGGTGGGGGGCAGACTCTCTCTCTTCGCTCAGGCTTGGGCAAGAGATGTTCTGGATCCTTGGGCGCTAGAAATAGTCTCCCAAGGTTATCTTCTGGAATTCAAGGGACTTCCCCCAAGGGGGAGGTTCCACAGGTCTCAGTTGTCTTCAGACCACATAAAAAGACAGGCATTCTTACATTGTGTAGAAGACCTGTTAAAAATGGGAGTGATTCATCCTGTTCCATTAAGAGAACAAGGGATGGGGTTCTACTCCAATCTGTTCATAGTTCCCAAAAAAGAGGGAACGTTAAGACCAATCTTAGATCTCAAGATCTTAAACAAGTTTCTCAAGGTTCCATCGTTCAAGATGGAAACCATTCGAACTATTCTTCCTTCCATCCAGGAAGGTCAATTCGTGACCACGGTGGATTTAAAGGATGCGTATCTACATATTCCTATCCACAAGGAACATCATCGGTTCCTAAGGTTCGCATTCCTGGACAAACATTACCAGTTCGTGGCGCTTCCTTTCGGATTAGCCACTGCTCCAAGGATTTTCACAAAAGTACTAGGGTCCCTTCTAGCTGTGCTTAGACCAAGGGGCATTGCTGTAGTACCTTACTTGGACGACATTCTGATTCAAGCGTCGTCCCTTCCTCAAGCAAAGGCTCACACGGACATTGTCCTGGCCTTTCTCAGATCTCACGGATGGAAAGTGAACGTGGAAAAGAGTTCTCTATCCCCGTCAACAAGGGTTCCCTTCTTGGGAACAATAATAGACTCCTTAGAAATGAGGATTTTTCTGACAGAGGCCAGAAAAACAAAACTTCTAGACTCTTGTCGGATACTTCATTCCGTTCCTCTTCCTTCCATAGCTCAGTGCATGGAAGTGATCGGGTTGATGGTAGCGGCAATGGACATAGTTCCTTTTGCGCGCATTCATCTAAGACCATTACAACTGTGCATGCTCAGTCAGTGGAATGGGGACTATACAGACTTGTCTCCGAAGATACAAGTAAATCAGAGGACCAGAGACTCACTCCGTTGGTGGCTGTCCCTGGACAACCTGTCACAAGGGATGACATTCCGCAGACCAGAGTGGGTCATTGTCACGACCAACGCCAGTCTGATGGGCTGGGGCGCGGTCTGGGGAGCCCTGAAAGCTCAGGGTCTTTGGTCTCGGGAAGAATCTCTTCTACCGATAAATATTCTGGAACTGAGAGCGATATTCAATGCTCTCAAGGCTTGGCCTCAGCTAGCGAGGGCCAAGTTCATACGGTTTCAATCAGACAACATGACAACTGTTGCGTACATCAACCATCAGGGGGGAACAAGGAGTTCCCTAGCGATGGAAGAAGTGACCAAAATCATTCTATGGGCGGAGTCTCACTCCTGCCACCTGTCTGCTATCCACATCCCAGGAGTGGAAAATTAGGAAGCGGATTTTCTGAGTCGTCAGACATTGCATCCGGGGGAGTGGGAACTCCATCCGGAAATCTTTGCCCAAGTCACTCAGCTGTGGGGCATTCCAGACATGGATCTGATGGCCTCTCGTCAGAACTTCAAAGTTCCTTGCTACGGGTCCAGATCCAGGGATCCCAAGGCGGCTCTAGTGGATGCACTAGTAGCACCTTGGACCTTCAAACTAGCTTATGTGTTCCCGCCGTTTCCTCTCATCCCCAGGCTGGTAGCCAGGATCAATCAGGAGAGGCCGTCGGTGATCTTGATAGCTCCTGCGTGGCCACGCAGGACTTGGTATGCAGATCTGGTGAATATGTCATCGGCTCCACCTTGGAAGCTACCTTTGAGACGAGACCTGCTTGTTCAGGGTCCGTTCGAACATCCGAATCTGGTTTCACTCCAGCTGACTGCTTGGAGATTGAACGCTTGATTTTATCGAAACGAGGGTTCTCAGATTCTGTTATCGATACTCTTGTTCAGGCCAGAAAGCCTGTAACTAGAAAGATTTACCACAAAATTTGGAAAAAATATATCTGTTGGTGTGAATCTAAAGGATTCCCTTGGGACAAGGTTAAGATTCCTAGGATTCTATCCTTCCTTCAAGAAGGATTGGAAAAGGGATTATCTGCAAGTTCCCTGAAGGGACAGATTTCTGCCTTGTCGGTGTTACTTCACAAAAAACTGGCTGCTGTGCCAGATGTTCAAGCCTTTGTTCAGGCTCTGGTTAGAATCAAGCCTGTTTACAAACCTTTGACTCCTCCTTGGAGTCTCAATTTAGTTCTTTCAGTTCTTCAGGGGGTTCCGTTTGAACCCTTGCATTCCGTTGATATTAAGTTATTATCTTGGAAAGTTTTGTTTTTAGTTGCAATTTCTTCTGCCAGAAGAGTTTCAGAATTATCTGCTCTGCAGTGTTCTCCTCCTTATCTGGTGTTCCATGCAGATAAGGTGGTTTTACGTACTAAACCTGGTTTTCTTCCAAAAGTTGTTTCTAACAAAAACATTAACCAGGAGATTATCGTACCTTCTCTGTGTCCGAAACCAGTTTCAAAGAAGGAACGTTTGTTGCACAATTTGGATGTTGTTCGCGCTCTAAAATTCTATTTGGATGCTACAAAGGATTTTAGACAAACATCTTCCTTGTTTGTTGTTTATTCCGGTAAAAGGAGAGGTCAAAAAGCAACTTCTACCTCTCTCTCTTTTTGGATTAAAAGCATCATCAGATTGGCTTACGAGACTGCCGGACGGCAGCCTCCCGAAAGAATCACAGCTCATTCCACTAGGGCTGTGGCTTCCACTTGGGCCTTCAAGAACGAGGCTTCTGTTGATCAGATATGTAGGGCAGCGACTTGGTCTTCACTGCACACTTTTACCAAATTTTACAAGTTTGATACTTTTGCTTCTTCTGAGGCTATTTTTGGGAGAAAGGTTTTGCAAGCCGTGGTGCCTTCCATTTAGGTGACCTGATTTGCTCCCTCCCTTCATCCGTGTCCTAAAGCTTTGGTATTGGTTCCCACAAGTAAGGATGACGCCGTGGACCGGACACACCTATGTTGGAGAAAACAGAATTTATGTTTACCTGATAAATTACTTTCTCCAACGGTGTGTCCGGTCCACGGCCCGCCCTGGTTTTTTTAATCAGGTCTGATAATTTATTTTCTTTAACTACAGTCACCACGGTACCATATGGTTTCTCCTATGCAAATATTCCTCCTTAACGTCGGTCGAATGACTGGGGTAGGCGGAGCCTAGGAGGGATCATGTGACCAGCTTTGCTGGGCTCTTTGCCATTTCCTGTTGGGGAAGAGAATATCCCTACAAGTAAGGATGACGCCGTGGACCGGACACACCGTTGGAGAAAGTAATTTATCAGGTAAACATAAATTCTGTTTTTAAAAAGATGTTTCCTGTTGCTGACTCCATTCTAGACTCATGGCGCGCCTAAAGTAGAAGGAGCTATCTCTACTCTAGCCAAAAGAACTACCATTCCTATAGAGGATAGTTGTTCATTTAAGGATCCAATGTATAAAAAGCTAGAGGCTTACTTAAGTAAGAAGATGTACATCCATCAGGGATTACAGTGGGAACCTGCAGCAAGTATAGCTTCGGTTGCGGGCGCAGCATCTTATTGGTGCAATGCCTTGTCTGATATCAGAAGAAACTACAATAGAGGAGATCCAAGATAGGATTAAAGCTCTTAAACTAGCCAATACCTTTATCTGTAATGCTAACATGCAGGTAAATAGACTGGGAGCTAAGATATCTAGCTTCACTGTTCTAGCTCGCAGAGCTCTGTGGTTAAAATCCTGGTCGGCTGATGTAACTTCAAAAACCAAGCTTTCTCCAACATAGGTGTGTCCGGTCCACGGCGTCATCCTTACTTGTGGGATATTCTCTTCCCCAACAGGAAATGGCAAAGAGCCCAGCAAAGCTGGTCACATGATCCCTCCCAGGCTCCGCCTACCCCAGTCATTCTCTTTGCCGTTGTACAGGCAACATCTCCACGGAGATGGCTTAGAGTTTTTTAGTGTTTAACTGTAGTTTTTCATTATTCAATCAAGAGTTTGTTATTTTCAAATAGTGCTGGTACGTACTATTTACTCAGAAACAGAAAAGAGATGAAGAATTCTGTTTGTATGAGGAAAATGATTTTAGCAACCGTAACTAAAATCCATGGCTGTTCCACACAGGACTGTTGAGAGCATTAACTTCAGTTGGGGGAACAGTTTGCAGTCCTTTGCTGCTTGAGGTATGACACATTCTAACAAGACGATGTAATGCTGGAAGCTGTCATTTTCCCTATGGGATCCGGTAAGCCATGTTTATTACGATTGTAAATAAGGGCTTCACAAGGGCTTATTTAGACTGTAGACATTTTTTGGGCTAAATCGATTGATATTAACACTTATTTAGCCTTGAGGAATCATTTATTCTGGGTATTTTGATATAATAATATCGGCAGGCACTGTTTTAGACACCTTATTCTTTAGGGGCTTTCCCAAAGCATAGGCAGAGTCTCATTTTCGCGCCGGTGTTGCGCACTTGTTTTTGAGAGGCATGGCATGCAGTCGCATGTGAGAGGAGCTCTGATACTTTTAAAAGACTTCTGAAGGCATCATTTGGTATCGTATTCCCCTTGGGTTTGGTTGGGTCTCAGCAAAGCAGATACCAGGGACTGTAAAGGGGTTAAAGCTTAAAACGGCTCCGGTTCCGTTATTTTAAGGGTTAAAGCTTCCAAAATTGGTGTGCAATATTTTCAAGACTTTAAGACACTGTGGTGAAAGTTTGGTGAATTTTGAACAATTCCTTCATGTTTTTTCGCAATTGCAGTAATAAAGTGTGTTCAGTTTAAAATTTAAAGTGACAGTAACGGTTTTATTTCAAAACGTTTTTTGTACTTTCTTATCAAGTTTATGCCTGTTTAACATGTCTGAACTACCAGATAGACTGTGTTCTGAATGTGGGGAAGCCAGAATTCCTATTCATTTAAATAAATGTGATTTATGTGATAATGACAATGATGCCCAAGATGATTCCTCAAGTGAGGGGAGTAAGCATGGTACTGCATCATTCCCTCCTTCGTCTACACGAGTCTTGCCCACTCAGGAGGCCCCTAGTACATCTAGCGCGCCAATACTCCTTACTATGCAACAATTAACGGCTGTAATGGATAATTCTGTCAAAAACATTTTAGCCAAAATGAACCCTTGTCAGCGTAAGCGTGGATGCTCTGTTTTAGTTACTGAAGAGCATGACGACGCTGATATTAATATCTCTGAAGGGCCCCTAACCCAATCTGAGGGAGCCAGGGAGGTTTTGTCTGAGGGAGAAATTACTGATTTAGGGAACATTTCTCAGCAGGCTGAATCTGATGTGATTACTTTTAAATTTAAATTGGAACATCTCCGCATTTTGCTTAAGGAGGTATTATCCACTCTGGATGATTGTGAAAATTTGGTCATCCCAGAGAAACTATGTAAAATGGACAAGTTCCTAGAGGTGCCGGGGCTCCCAGAAGCTTTTCCTATACCCAAGCGGGTGGCGGACATTGTTAATAAAGAATGGGAAAGGCCCGGTATTCCTTTCGTCCCTCCCCCCATATTTAAAAAATTGTTTCCTATGGTCGACCCCAGAAAGGACTTATGGCAGTCAGTCCCCAAGGTCGAGGGAGCGGTTTCTACTTTAAACAAACGCACCACTATTCCCATAGAGGATAGTTGTGCTTTCAAAGATCCTATGGATAAAAAATTAGAAGGTTTGCTTAAAAAGATGTTTGTTCAGCAGGGTTACCTTCTACAACCCATTTCATGCATTGTCCCTGTCACTACAGCCGCATATTTCTGGTTTGATGAACTGATTAAGGTGCTCGATAGTGACTCTCCTCCTTATGAGGAGATTATGGACAGAGTCAATGCTCTCAAATTGGCTAATTCTTTCACTCTAGACGCCTCTTTGCAATTGGCTAAGTTAGCGGCTAAGAATTCTGGGTTTGCTATTGTGGCGCGCAGAGCGCTTTGGTTGAAATCTTGGTCGGCTGATGCGTCTTCCAAGAACAAGCTACTAAACATTCCTTTCAAGGGGAAAACGCTGTTTGGTCCTGACTTGAAAGAGATTATCTCTGATATCACTGGGGGTAAGGGTCATGCCCTTCCTCAGGATCGGCCTTTCAAGGCAAAAAATAGACCTAATTTTCGTCCCTTTCGTAAAAACGGACCAGCCCAAGGTGCTACGTCCTCTAAGCAAGAGGGTAATTCTTCTCAGGCCAAGCCAGCTTGGAGACCAATGCAAGGCTGGAACAAGGGAAAGCAGGCAAAGAAACCTGCCACTGCTACCAAGACAGCATGAAATATCGGCCCCCGATCCGGGACCGGATCTGGTGGGGGGCAGACTCTCTCTCTTCGCTCAGGCTTGGGCAAGAGATGTTCTGGATCCTTGGGCGCTAGAAATAGTCTCCCAGGGTTATCTTCTGGAATTCAAGGGACTTCCCCCAAGGGGAAGGTTCCACAGGTCTCAGTTGTCTTCAGACCACATAAAAAGACAGGCGTTCTTACATTGTGTAGAAGACCTGTTAAAAATGGGAGTGATTCATCCTGTTCCATTGAGAGAACAAGGGATGGGGTTCTACTCCAATCTGTTCATAGTTCCCAAAAAAGAGGGAACATTCAGACCAATCCTAGATCTCAAGATCTTAAACAAATTTCTCAAGGTCCCATCTTTCAAGATGGAAACCATTCGAACTATCCTTCCTTCCATCCAGGAAGGTCAATTCATGACCACGGTGGATTTAAAGGATGCGTATCTACATATTCCTATCCACAAGGAACATCATCGGTTCCTAAGGTTTACATTCCTGGACAAACATTACCAGTTCGTGGCGCTTCCTTTCGGATTAGCCACTGCTCCAAGGATTTTCACAAAGGTACTAGGGTCCCTTCTAGCTGTGCTAAGACCAAGGGGCATTGCAGTAGTACCTTACCTGGACGACATTCTGATTCAAGCGTCGTCCCTCCCTCGAGCAAAGGCTCACACGGACATCGTCCTGGCCTTTCTCAGATCGCACGGCTGGAAAGTGAACGTGGAAAAGAGTTCTCTATCCCCGTCAACAAGGGTTCCCTTCTTGGGAACAATTATAGACTCCTCAGAAATGAGGATTTTTCTAACAGAGGCCAGAAAGACAAAGCTTCTGGACTCTTGTCGAATACTTCATTCCGTTCCTCTTCCTTCCGTAGCTCAGTGCATGGAAGTGATCGGGTTGATGGTAGCGGCAATGGACATAGTTCCTTTTGCGCGCATTCATCTAAGACCATTACAACTGTGCATGCTCAGTCAGTGGAATGGGGACTATACAGACTTGTCTCCAAAGATACAAGTAAATCAGAGGACCAGAGACTCACTCCGTTGGTGGCTGTCCCTGGACAACCTGTCACGAGGGATGACATTCCACAGACCAGAGTGGGTCATTGTCACGACCGACGCCAGTCTGATGGGCTGGGGCGCGGTCTGGGGATCCCTGAAAGCTCAGGGTCTTTGGTCTCGGGAAGAATCTCTTCTACCGATAAATATTCTGGAACTGAGAGCGATATTCAATGCTCTCAAGGCTTGGCCTCAGCTAGCGAGGACCAAGTTCATACGGTTTCAATCAGACAACATGACGACTGTTGCGTACATCAACCATCAGGGGGGAACAAGGAGTTCCCTAGCGATGGAAGAAGTGACCAAGATTATTCTATGGGCGGAGTCTCACTCCTGCCACCTGTCTGCTATCCACATCCCGGGAGTGGAAAATTGGGAAGCGGATTTTCTGAGTCGTCAGACATTGCATCCGGGGGAGTGGGAACTCCATCCGGAAATCTTTGCCCAAGTCACGCAACTTTGGGGCATTCCAGACATGGATCTGATGGCCTCTCGTCAGAACTTCAAAGTTCCTTGCTACGGGTCCAGATCCAGGGATCCCAAGGCGGCTCTAGTGGATGCACTAGTAGCACCTTGGACCTTCAAACTAGCTTATGTGTTCCCGCCGTTTCCTCTCATCCCCAGGCTGGTAGCCAGGATCAATCAGGAGAGGGCGTCGGTGATCTTGATAGCTCCTGCGTGGCCACGCAGGACTTGGTATGCAGATCTGGTGAATATGTCATCGGCTCCACCTTGGAAGCTACCTTTGAGACGAGACCTTCTTGTTCAGGGTCCGTTCGAACATCCGAATCTGGTTTCACTCCAGCTGACTGCTTGGAGATTGAACGCTTGATTTTATCGAAGCGAGGTTTCTCAGATTCTGTTATCGATACTCTTGTTCAGGCCAGAAAGCCTGTAACTAGAAAGATTTACCACAAAATTTGGAAAAAATATATCTGTTGGTGTGAATCTAAAGGATTCCCTTGGGACAAGGTTAAGATTCCTAGGATTCTATCCTTCCTTCAAGAAGGATTGGAAAAAGGATTATCGGCAAGTTCCCTGAAGGGACAGATTTCTGCCTTGTCGGTGTTACTTCACAAAAAACTGGCAGCTGTGCCAGATGTTCAAGCCTTTGTTCAGGCTCTGGTTAGAATCAAGCCTGTTTACAAACCTTTGACTCCTCCTTGGAGTCTCAATTTAGTTCTTTCAGTTCTTCAGGGGGTTCCGTTTGAACCCTTACATTCCGTTGATATTAAGTTATTATCTTGGAAAGTTTTGTTTTTAGTTGCCATTTCTTCTGCTAGAAGAGTTTCAGAATTATCTGCTCTGCAGTGTTCTCCTCCTTATCTGGTGTTCCATGCAGATAAGGTGGTTTTACGTACTAAACCTGGTTTTCTTCCAAAAGTTGTTTCTAACAAAAACATTAACCAGGAGATTATCGTACCTTCTCTGTGTCCGAAACCAGTTTCAAAGAAGGAACGCTTGTTGCACAATTTGGATGTTGTTCGCGCTCTAAAATTCTATTTAGATGCTACAAAGGATTTTAGACAAACATCTTCCCTGTTTGTTGTTTATTCAGGTAAAAGGAGAGGTCAAAAAGCAACTTCTACCTCTCTCTCTTTTTGGATTAAAAGCATCATCAGATTGGCTTACGAGACTGCCGGACGGCAGCCTCCCGAAAGAATCACGGCTCATTCCACTAGGGCTGTGGCTTCCACATGGGCCTTCAAGAACGAGGCTTCTGTTGATCAGATATGTAGGGCAGCGACTTGGTCTTCACTGCACACTTTTACCAAATTTTACAAGTTTGATACTTTTGCTTCTTCTGAGGCTATTTTTGGGAGAAAGGTTTTGCAAGCCGTGGTGCCTTCCATTTAGGTGACCTGATTTGCTCCCTCCCTTCATCCGTGTCCTAAAGCTTTGGTATTGGTTCCCACAAGTAAGGATGACGCCGTGGACCGGACACACCTATGTTGGAGAAAACAGAATTTATGTTTACCTGATAAATTTCTTTCTCCAACGGTGTGTCCGGTCCACGGCCCGCCCTGGTTTTTTAATCAGGTCTGATAATTTATTTTCTTTAACTACAGTCACCACGGTACCATATGGTTTCTCCTATGCTATTATTCCTCCTTAACGTCGGTCGAATGACTGGGGTAGGCGGAGCCTGGGAGGGATCATGTGACCAGCTTTGCTGGGCTCTTTGCCATTTCCTGTTGGGGAAGAGAATATCCCACAAGTAAGGATGACGCCGTGGACCGGACACACCGTTGGAGAAAGAAATTTATCAGGTAAACATAAATTCTGTTTTTGTCTTTATCTTATAAGGGTTATACTTTATTTGGGCCTGGTTTGGCGGACATTATTTCTGAAATTACGTGAGGAAAGTGATCTTTCCTTCCTAGGACAAGAAGAATAGACCTAAGGGTCGCCAGAATTCTAATTTTCACTTCTTTCGAAACTTTAAAGGACCGAAGTCTTTCTCCTCTTCTTCCAAACCAGAGCAAGCCAATACCTCTTGGAGGTTCAGTCAGCCTGTGGATAAGGTGAAAACAAAACAAAAAGCCTTCCTCTGATTCTAAATCGGCATGAAAGGTCCGCCACCGATCCAATTTTGGATCAGGTGGGGGGCAGGCTCTCTTTTTCAGCAAGATTGGATACGCAATGTTCCAGACCTTGGGCTGTGGACATAATATCCCAGAGTTACAGAATAGGATTCAAGTCTTGCCCTCCAAGGGGCAGATTTTTCCTGTCGACACTGTCCTCAAACCAAGTAAAGTGAGAGGCCTCCTTATACCGCGTAGAGGACTTATCCTCCCTGGGAGTAATTGTTCCAGTTCGTTCCTCTAGAGGAACAGGAACAAGGATTCTATCCAAATCTCTTTGTGGTTCTCAAAAAGGAGGAAACTTTCCGTCCCATCTTAGACCTAAAGTGTCTCATCAAATTCCTCAGGGTTCCGTCCTTCGAGATGGAAACTATTCATTCCATTCTTCCCTTGGTTCAGGATGGTCAGTTCATGACGACCATAGACCTGAAGGACGCGTATTTACAGGGATCATCACCAGTTTCTAAGGTTTGCCTTTCTGGACAAGCATTTCCAGTTTGTTGCACTTCTGTTTGGTCTTGCCACGGCTCCCAGAATATTCACAAAGGTTCTGGGGGCTCTTTTGGCAGCTATCAGATCCCAGGGAATTGTTGTGGTGCCTTATCTAGACGACATCTTGGTTCAGGCATTATCTTTTCAACTAGCGAAATCTCATACAGAGATGTTGTCTTTTCTATGTTCCCACTGGTGGAAAGTGAATCTGGAAAAGAGTTCTCTAGTACCAGCTTACAAGATTGTGTTTCCTAGGGACAATCATAGATTCCCTGTCCATGAAGATTTTCCTGACGGACATCAGGAGGTCCAATCTTCTTGCTTCTTGCCTTTCTCTCCAGTAGGCTATTCGTCCATCAGTGGCTCAATGCATGGAGGTAATTGGTCTGATGATGGCTTCCATGGTCATCATTCCTTTTGCTAGGTTCCATCTGAGACCTCTGCAACTATGCATGTTCGGTCAGTGGAATGGAGACCATTTAAATTTATCGCAGAGGATAGATCTGGATCCCCTAACAAGAGACTCTCGTGGTGGATTTCACAGGAAAACCTGGCTCAGGGCACTTGCTTCCTGAGACCTTCCTGGGTGATTGTGACTACGGATGCCAGCCTATTAGGCTGGGAAGCAGTTTGGTTCTCTCTAAAAGCTCAGGGCCTGTGGACTCGGGAGGAGCCTTCTCTCCCCATAAACATCTTGGAGTTGAGAGCAATCTTTAATGCCTTGGTAGCTTGGCCTCAATTATCTTTATTCCGGTTTATTAGATTCCAATCGGACAACATCACCTCTTACATCAACCACCAGGGAGGAACTCTGAGTTTATTGGCTATGAAGGAGGTGACTCGCATTCTGCAGTGGGCGGAAGCTCACGATTGTCTCCTATCTGCCATCCACATTCCAGGAGTAGGCAACTGGGAGGCGGATTTTCTGAGCAGACAGACTTTTCATGCTGGGGATTGGGCTCTCCATCCGGAGGTGTTCTCTCAGATAACTCTGGGGTTCCAGAGTAGGATCTGATGGCGTCTCATCAAAACGCCAAGGTTTCAAAGTATGGTTCAAGATCAAGAGATCTTAAGCCTGCTCTGATAGATGCTCTAGCTGGGTGAGGATTCCCCGTATTTTATCTTTTCTTCAGGGTGGCCTAAAGAAAGGTTTGTCAGTCAGTACTCTGAAGGGTCAGATTTCTGCACTGTCTATTCTTTTGCACAAACGTCTGGCAGATTTGCCAAATGTTCAAGCTTTTGTTCAGGCCCTGGTCAGAATCAGGCCTGTGTTTAAACCTGTTGCTCCTCCTTGAAACCTTAATCTTGTTCATAAAGTTTTGCAACAGGTTCCGTTTGAGCCGATGCATGTTGTTGATATAAAATTGTTATCTTGGAAGATTTTGTTTCTCCTTGCTATTTCATCCGCTCGCAGAGTTTCTGAGCTTTCGGCTCTGCAGTATGATTCCCTGTACCTTATTTTTCATGCAGATAAGGCTGTCCTTCGTACTAAATTGGGTTTTTTCCCTAAGGTGGTGTCGGATCGAAACATTAATCAGGAAATTGTTGTTCCTTCTTTTTTTCCTAATCCTTCTTCTCAAAAGGAACGTCTTTTGCATAACTTGGATGTTGTACGTGCTCTAAAATTTTACCTACAAGCTACTAAGATTTTCAGAAATCTTCTGCCGTGTTTGTTGTTTTCGCTGGGAAGCGTAGGGGTCAGAAGGCCACTTCTACTACCCTTTCCCTCTGGTTAAGAAGTATGATTCGTTTTGCTTATGAGACAGCAGGATAGTAGCCTCCTGAGAGAATTACGGCTCATTCCACTAGGGATGTTCTTTCATCTTGGGCTTTCAAAAATGAAGCTTCTGTGGAACAGATTTGCAAGGCGGCAATATGGTCCTCTTTGCATACTTTTCCCAAATTCTATAAATGTTATACTCTTGCCTCGGCTGAGGCCTCTTTTTGGAGAAAGGTTCTTCAAGCGGTGGTGCCTTCTGTTTAGGTCCTTCTGCTTTGTTCTCCCTCCCTTTCCATTCTGTGTCCTCTAGCTTGGGTATTGGTTCCCACTAGTAATTGGAATGACGTTGTGGACTCTCCATGCCATAAGAAAACAAAATTTATGCTTACCTAATAAATTTCTTTCCGGTCAGGGAGAGTCCACGACCCCGCCCTCTTTTTAAATTATAATTCTGCATTTTTTTAAGTAAACCTCAAGCACCTCTATACCCTTGTGTTTCTTCTTTTTCCATTTTCCTTTGAATTACTGGGGATTATGGGTAAGGGAAGTTACACTTAACAGCTTTGCTGGGGTGCTCTTTGCCTCCTCCTGCTGGCCAGGAGTTGAATATCCCACTATTAATTGGAATGACGTTGTGGACTCTCCATGCCAGGAAAGAAAGAAATTTATCAGGTAAGCATACATTTTCTTTTTGAAGGGTTAAACAAGGTGGGAAAAAAAGCAATTTGTTTACTGCAAAGTTACTTTTCCTTTCATCTGTTGTTTGATCTATTGTCCACTAAGAAAAACCACTCTTCTGTGTGGAAAGATTTACAGTTTGCTTGTAACTGTGTTTGTCAGGAAATGAGACATCTGACTCTATCAGCTCATTACATGAATTTCCGAGAATTATTTTTGATTACCAGTAAGCAACAAACATATTTTGGAACGACTTTAGCTTGTCAGCAACAAAATGTATTTTCAGACAGATATTACAGAACATTGCATAGTGTTGCATGTTTTTATTACAAGGTCATAGTAAATAGAATAATAAGTGGGAATAGCTGATTTTAAATAATTTACATTTGTAATTAATTATTGTATTTCCTCTGTCATGTGCTTTTTTTTTTGTAGATCAGTCAGTGTGATTCCAAACTCATCATGGGTCTTACTTCTAGCAAAAGTACTTTGGCAACAATGAGTGTTCAGTTTTCAACATCTTCAATGAAGGTACAGTTGACTTTGAGGGAAAAGAAACCCTTATGCTCTCTGTTTTATTATTTTGATTTTTCTCAAAATTTACTTTCATGGACTCTCATAACAAAAGACTGCATTGCTTACACACCTTTACATCTATCATGTTTGTTTGCTTAGGATTGTCATAAAACCTTTACTAATTATTTAATTTGAGTTATGAGAAGGAAAACATTAAAAAAAAAACTTGTACAAGCCACTACACTACAAAAAGTCAATTTCAAAGGCACTAAAACAGTTTTACCCTGCCAATCCGCAATAAGTGCTTAGATTTTTGTTTAACGGCTGAAAAGCCTTGATGCAATATGCAAGCTTCTAGGCTCTTAACTGTGGCCCAGAAAACCTCTGTTCAGACCATAACCTTAATCATGCCTCAACGTTGTGACTTAACCCAAGGCTAGCAGCTGCCAGCTCAGGCGTGCAGCGTAGTATCTCCATATTGTGTTATTTCATATGATGGTGCATCTATATAGTGCTGAGATAGGTCACACTGTGGGAGCTTAATTAAGGTTAATGTGGAGCAGTAGGTTTGAGAATCCTCTGTGTTACTATATGACCTGAAGATAAAGTATTTAAAGGTGTGCAACAAGATGTTAATATTATGTTGGGGGCGGGGGCAAAAGGGAAGTATGTAAATGTATTTTGGGCTGGGGTAAAATAGAAATTTAATGCAAAATAGTCACCCTGACAAGGCAAAAATTACCACTCCCCCATCTTCCACCTTAAGTGTGACTAACCTACTCCTAAGAACTATGTGAACAAGATCACAGTAGTGTATGGAACATGGCGCGTAGTATCTAAGATAGGGGAAGATACAGACATTTCTTTATTTGTGACATATTAATTTCTATTTATCTTTTGTCTCCCTGGCTAGTAACACTGAGATGATACATAGCATCACAAAACTTAAATAAGCTGTATTAAATAGTACAAAAAAGCTGCAAAACAAATGTTTATTGGGACAATACAGAAGAAAGTATATTTATTATTCACTGTTTTTAAAGGGACATTAAACACTGAAGTGCCAGATTATATGTGGAGCGCAAAATATCGCACATATGCACTGGTATTACAAGTGAGGTGCACTGCAAACGCGATCTTGCATTCGTATTGCATGGAAGCATTGCGCTCATGAGAGCGCGCTTCCATAGGCTCCAATGGAGCCTCATTCTCATGCTGTCAGACATGGCATGATAACTAGTGCACCACAGGGTGTAAGTCGCACAGCGATGGGCGATAAATATGTATATGACAATATACATATATTTCTCCAACATAGGTGTGTCCGGTCCACGGCGTCATCCTTACTTGTGGGATATTCTCTTCCCCAACAGGAAATGGCAAAGAGTCCCAGCAAAGCTGGTCACATGATCCCTCCTAGGCTCCGCCCACCCCAGTCATTCTCTTTGCCGTTGCACAGGCAACATCTCCACGGAGATGGTTAAGAGTTTTTTGGTGTTTTTTGCTTTATCTGTCTTACTTCACAAAAGGCTGGCAGCTGTGCCAGATGTTCAAGCATTTGTTCAGGCTTTGGTTAGAATCAAGCCTGTTTACAGACCTTTGACTCCTCCCTGGAGTCTAAATCTAGTTCTTTCAGTTCTTCAAGGGGTTCCGTTTGAACCCTTACATTCCGTAGATATTAAGTTATTATCTTGGAAAGTTTTGTTTTTGGTTGCAATTCCTTCTGCTAGAAGAGTTTCAGAGTTATCTGCTCTGCAGTGTTCTCCGCCCTATCTGGTGTTCCATGCAGATAAGGTGGTTTTGCGTACTAAGCCTGGTTTTCTTCCGAAAGTTGTTTCCAACAAAAATATTAACCAGGAGATAGTTGTACCCTCTTTGTGTCCGAATCCAGTTTCAAAGAAGGAACGTTTGTTACACAATTTGGACGTAGTCCGTGCTCTAAAGTTCTATTTAGAGGCTACTAAAGATTTCAGACAAACATCTTCCTTGTTTGTTGTTTATTCTGGTAAAAGGAGAGGTCAAAAAGCGACTTCTACCTCTCTTTCCTTTTGGCTTAAAAGCATTATCCGATTGGCTTATGAGACTGCCGGACGGCAGCCTCCTGAAAGAATCACAGCTCACTCCACTAGGGCTGTGGCTTCCACATGGGCCTTCAAGAACGAGGCTTCTGTTGACCAGATATGTAAGGCAGCGACTTGGTCTTCACTGCACACTTTTGCCAAATTTTACAAATTTGATACTTTTGCTTCTTCGGAGGCTATTTTTGGGAGAAAGGTTTTGCAAGCTGTGGTGCCTTCCGTTTAGGTGACCTGATTTGCGCCCTCCCTTCATCCGTGTCCTAAAGCTTTGGTATTGGTTCCCACAAGTAAGGATGACGCCGTGGACCGGACACACCTATGTTGGAGAAAACAGAATTTATGCTTACCTGATAAATTACTTTCTCCAACGGTGTGTCCGGTCCACGGCCCGCCCTGGTTTTTTTTAATCAGGTCTGATGAATTATTTTCTCTAACTACAGTCACCACGGTATCATATGATTTCTCCTATATATATTTCCTCCTGTCCGTCGGTCGAATGACTGGGGTGGACGGAGCCTAGGAGGGATCATGTGACCAGCTTTGTTGGGACTCTTTGCCATTTCCTGTTGGGGAAGAGAATATCCCACAAGTAAGGATGACGCCGTGGACCGGACACACCGTTGGAGAAAGTAATTTATCAGGTAAGCATAAATTCTGTTATTTGTGTTCTCTAGAGGTGCTTCGTCTTTTGTTCCTCTTTCAAAGAATATGTAATGGGAGTATTTGCCACTTGGCCATATGAATCATAAAAACTAGAATTCTTAGTACTCATATCTTAGTCATGGCAGTTTGGAACTTGGACTGGATTGATAGAAAATTACATCTTTTTTAAAAGTAGAATACAGAATACAGTGATGAACACTAATCTCTGTGTCAGGTTTTAACTTATAGATGGAATCTTTTATATATGAACCACACAGTTTCACAAGAAGTCGGAATCAATAAATATGTAATCCCTGTTTTGATCATAAACTGTGGGTCAACTATAGGAGTTGAAGTGAGGAAGTTTCTGGCAAGAGAAACTTAACAATTAGATTAGATCAGTACTAATAGTTAACTGTAGTTTATTGAGGATAGAACATTAACTAGTACGATCATACCCCAGTTGTGGGATTATAAATGTTTTTCATTTCACCAACAAATGTAGTTAACTTCAGAAAGCAATACGGTATTAGTTATCTTATAACTAAACTACAGTTTTGGTGTAGATGGAGAGGATACACTTAGATAAAGATCAATATCGAAGAAAAGTGATTAAATGTTCAAATATAGTATCAAATCCGTCTGTTACGTTTATTACAGAAACAAGGATCCAGTATTACGTTAGGCTTACAGTTCAAGCAGAGATAGTCGCAGCTTTAGTGAAAATGATAGGCGGTTATAGCACTTACTTTTTTAAGCAGACCGCTAGAGAAATCAAAGTCCCACAACAGATTTCTTGCAGCAGGAAGCCTGGAAGCTGTGAAGTCCGGCGGGCTTAAGCTAAAAATCTCACCCACATGTGACGTCACTAGTCACGGAGCAGAGGCAAGTTCCGGGGAAATCCCCAATCCGATGGAAAGGAAAATGAATGTTGATATTACCTCGTAATAAACTTCAGCAGATAAAGTCACTGTCCAGCAAGCCACTTGTAGTTAGAACTGAAAGGTTTTAAGTGAGACTGAACAGAAGTATTCAGAATGAAGCTCCTGCTTCTATTAAGTGGAAGGCTTAGAGTCCTTTGGTAGCAGACAGGATGGCAGGAAGTAACACCTGTAAATCCAAATTACTAAGCAAGGTAGATGGAGAGGAGGAGAGACTTATAGTCGGGATTTAAAGAGACAGTATGCATATAGACAATTAAAGTGCTGCAAAGTGGAAATGGTTGTTCCCCCAGCAAAGGAAATAAACTGCATATATGAGTTTCTGACATTGTTGGGTGGAAATACACTTCCTTTTAGATTTACAGAGACAAGAAAGGCATTTAGAGGAATTCATTACATGGCTGTCAGGTGACACTTTGGAATTTTTTTTTACCAGATACTTGTTCATGGCCATCTGGATTAATCAGTCTCCATGACCTCCATGATTGTATTGCTTTATTTGTAAAGTGGGTAATAAAATCAGTCATTTTTTAATTAGAAACATTTCCTTAGCCTACAATGACTTATCTATTGTACTGGAAAGTAACTGCATTCTTTGCTTGATTTTCCAGTAGCAGTACAGCATTCTGTTGAATTCTAAAATGTGAAATTTAAAATAGTGTCTAGTAACCACTTGGCTAAAATTTAAAGTGTCAGTAAACTTTAAAAATAATGTTATATAATTCTGCACATAGTGCAGAATTATATAGCATTATATTAGCCAAACATTTATAAAACATAATTTCCCCTATTAATTTAAAAAAAGAAATGCTGTTTCACAGACCCGCTCTCTGCTGAGCGGGTCTGTTATATTTACTCAGCGCATCGGGCCAGCTGTATAGTCACAGCCCGGCCCGACCGCGCCATAAGACTAAGTGCAGCTCGCTTCTGTCACAGGAGCGAGCTGCACTTAGTCTTATGGCGCGGTCGGGCCGGGCTGTGACTATACAGCTGGTCCGATGCGCTGAGTAAATATAACGGACCCGCTCTATGTGCAGAATTATATAACATTATTTTTAAGGTTTACTGTCCCTTTAATTCTTCAACCGCTCCAAAACAGATATTTAGACACAATCTTTTGGCTTTAAGCAGTCTTACCACATCCTATGCCTTTGCATTACACCTGTGATCTCCAACATTGAGGATATAAGGACCACAGCAATTTCAAATATAAAGATAATAATATTTGTCTTAGAAATAGGGTCTTCCTTCCTGAACCTAAGGCATACGGAGCTCCTTACCAGACTGGGTATAGCCATAGTCTTTGTACTCAGCTTCAACAGTTCAACAGTTCAGCATATATACGTATCCAAAAAGCCTCTCACTTGTTTAAAATCTAAAAATAAATTGTAGACAACTTTGTGAAAATTTTTGATCGTCTGGCCCTCAGTTTATTAGCAGTCTGAAGAAGTAGAATTGTATTCAAGTGTATTTAAATGCTGCTTAGTCCATCTGAACATAACATATGATGAACTCTGTAACTCTGCAGCAGAAGACAGCAGCAGAAGACAGAACAGCACAGAGAGGAATTAGTGTCAGGGGCTCTTCTGCAGTTCAGTGGGTTTGAGAAATTCAAAATCCCTGATATCTAGAAGCAAAAAGATATAATGCAGCAGCTCCCCTTACTGGTACATGCTACCTAAAATGTCTCAAAATGTACCTACCTTTGTGACGTTGCAGGTTTATGCATGTAACACAGTCTAATATTATTACATGTTCCTAAAACAGTCATGGCGAAGCAACCCATAAAATGCAATTGTGATGCATTAAATCTGGAAACAGTTGCCACTGAACAAAGCTCAGCAAGTCAACCAGGATCCTTCCAATTAAGTTCCAAAACTTAGACCACTGAGGTCCTTAGTCCTGTTCACCTTGCCATGGACAAAACTAAGACTGAAGGTTTATGGGGGGGGGGGGGGGGGGGGGAGTTGTCAATAGGAGAGCTACCTTTTGTGGGGGAAGTGTAAATTCTGCCTATCTCCCATATTTAGGGTTCTCTCTCAATGGTAAGTATTAGGCAGGGAGGTTGTCTATGACTTTACTGCTCTGTCACAATGTCCTATAAAATGTTTATTTAAAGGGACATAATATTGACACTCAGAGCAAGTCCGTACTGCAAATATTTGTGCTCACAGTTAACCACTGCATCTGCAGCAGGCCTGAGGCACAAAAACTACTTTCTTAACAAAATAATTCCATGAAAGCTTCATAATTTTATGCGTCATGGTTTTATTTAAAAATGTTTGTTCTTTCAGGATATTTTAGTACCGGAGGCTTATGAATTTGACCAGTGGGAGCCAGAAGGCACATCTTCTGAATGTCCTATTACCGCTGTTATTCCAAAATGGAAGACTTTGACCACTCTTGATATGAGCCACAATCACATATCTGTTATTGACGATTCTGTGGTACGTATCATCTTTGTAAAAAATACATTGAAAATGTTTTAATTTAACCAACCCATAATTATACAGTGTGATATGAGCATTTAATTTTTTAATAATTTACCAGTTTTTATGATTTTTAGGTGCAGTGTTTTGTTTATATGAGCTATGGTTCCTAATTGTAGTACATGTGCTGGTTAAATGAACAAGTATTTGCTAGCTTAGTAGACAGCGGTAAGAGCTTGGTAAACAAGAACTAACAAAAGAATTAATGTTGTGCAAATGTAATGTCAAGTGCTAATACTAATTTTTAACTTGCAGTATCTGAAGAACTAGAGGCTATCTTATTGTAAATTTTAGCTTTTTATATTGGATTATTTAAACTTTTCTATAAATTGATTTTTTAAAAAGGGACATGAAACCCCATTTCTTTCCTAAGGCATGACAAGTCCACAAATCATTCTAATTACTATTGGGATATTTACTCCTGACCAGCAGGAGGAGGCAAAGAGCACCCAGCAGAGCTGTTAAGTATCACTTCCCTTACCCTTAACCCCCAGTCATTCTCTTTGCCTCTGTCAAGGGAGGATGTGCGAAGAAAGTGTCTGAAGATATTTAATCCTTTAATGGATACTTTTCCCTGCAAGCAAGGATTAGGGGTTATGCTGTGTCCATGTCAATCTCTTTAGTAAGAGTAATGGTGGCTTTTAGCAGTTAGAAGGCAGCAAGGTTGTCTTTGCTTTAATTCTAACATTATTGCTATCCCTATTATAGAAAGCCAGGGTTGGTTACTCCTTTCTTTCTTTTTCTACAAATCCATGGCAGAAGAGAAGGTATCTGCTACACCTTAGAAGTTGTTCCCTGCTGGACAGCAGGAGCCACAGGTAAGTGCTTCCCTTCTAGGTTTTGAAGGTACCAGCACTCTAAGGGTTAATTCCCTTGTGGTTTTTCATTATTGGGACTTCTTTTTTCCCCCATCAGAAATAGAGATGTAGATGAGGCACTGCATTAAAGAGGCTGACAGCAATCTTGGACTTGAGAGATGTTACACATTTGAGCTATGTCTCAGTGGCTGGAATCCCAGAGGTCTGGGTTTGAATTCACTTTATTGGGGGATAGTCATTTTTAGAAGAAAGTCGAAAATGCACAGTGGGCTACGGTACGATATATTATGTGTACCGTATTACTATTGCTGGGATTATTTTCACACCGTTTGTTTGTGGTGGCACAGTTCCTTTTTGTTGCGGTCACGTGACCGTTCCTCCGCTTTTCGGAGTTCATAGCGGAGTTGGTAGCGGAGTGGATGGACGTTCTTTAGTCTCTGCAAGATTATCTTCTGTGCGGCTATCGTAGTGTGCTTTCAGTGCACATTTTCGGCTCCTGACTACAGGGTTTCAGCTACAATTGTGGGAGATCCAGGATAGCTAGTGGGTGTACTCTTCTGGTTCAGGAGGTGGTAAGTCCTCAGCAGAGCTGAGGTATTACGGTGCAGGTTTTAAAAAAATTTCAAGAGTGTTATACAGAGTGTATATATTCTCTTCATAAATGGAAAGAGTCCACAACTGCATTCATTACTTTTGGGAATTCAGAACCTGGCCACCAGGAGGAGGCAAAGACACCCCAGCCAAAAAGCTTAAATACCCCTCCCACTTCCCTCATCCCCCAGTCATTCTTTGCCTTTCATCCCAGGAGGTTGGAAGAGAAGTGTCAGAAGTTTTAGATTAGTCTCTTATGGAGGGTAGTACTTTTCGGCATGGAACTGGAGTTTTAAGTAGTCCTGTCAGCCTTTCAGTGAAAGCATAGATGAAAGTTAGAGTCCGGAGATGCAGGGAGAGTCTTTCTGCGAAACCATCCCGACTCATTAACAGCTCCACAAGCAATCGGCGTTGACGAGTTTCGCTGCCTGCTTTCTTCTCTCAAGTCCATAGCAGAAGCGATGCTACTATCTGTCACACTTGAAGGGCTGTGTTCCTGTTTCACAGCGTAAATTCCGTTAAGATCATTTCATTTTACTTCATGAAATGTACTGTATTACAAATGTTTTCCCGAGGGGCTGCTGCCTCGCGGGACTATCTTATAACAGGGTCTCAGTGAGACTCATTTTTTGTATCTTGGAATCAAGGGTTAATATCTCCTGAGGGGGGTTATTGAACAGGGGGGGTTTAATCATGTTTGTTATATGATTCAACCTGCTTATGTGTAATATTATTTTGGGTCATGTCTTGTGGAATATAACGGATTTTATAAAGTGACGCGACCTTGCGGTCGGGCACAGTTTTTTTTTTTTTTGACTATACAGTTCACCTGGTGACCGTGCGTGGTCACATTTTTGGACTCCATTTCCGCATTCCTGACCGTGTGGCGGCGGAGAAATTCTAGTCTGCTTTATAGGAGGTGGTAAGTGCCCCAGCCATTGTGGGTGTCAGGGGCTGTTAAGATTTTTTAGTCTTCTCTTTTGTATTCAATATCCTAGTTATAAAGGAGTCTGATATTGTGGAGACGGATGTCTCTGTTTCAGATTCTACTTCTTGCGCAGAATGCATATTGCCCCGGATGATACAAGCCTATCAGCTATGATCTGAAATGCCGTTTTAGAGTGCTCATTTCCTCGGGATCGGGGAATCAAGGGGCCGATGAGCCATCCGCCTCTGGGTCTTCTGTCCTCAGAGTGGCGAGTTCCCTTCCACCATCTCTTACTACGCATGCAGGTAACCCAGACTTTGCTTATCCTTCTCGGGAAGGTGGCCTGTTCCCTCCGGGTGTTTCGGCACAGGGTTGCATGTCCATAATTTCTTTCATGTAATTAGCAAGAGTCCATGAGCTAGTGACAGATGGGATATACATTCCTACCAGGAGGGGCAAAGTTTCCCAAACCTCAAAATGCCTATAAATACACCCCTCACCACACCCACAAATCAGTTTTACAAACTTTGCCTCCTGTGGAGGTGGTGAAGTAAGTTTGTGCTAGATTCTACGTTGATATGCGCTCTGCAACAGGTTGGAGCCCGGTTTTCCTCTCAGCGTGCAGTGAATGTCAGAGGGATGTGAGGAGAGTATTGCCTATTTGAATTCAATTATCTCCTTCTACGGGGTCTATTTCATAGGTTCTCTGTTATCGGTCGTAGAGATTCATCTCTTACCTCCCTTTTCAGATCGACGATATACTCTTATATATACCATTACCTCTACTGATTCTCGTTTCAGTACTGGTTTGGCTTTCTACTACATGTAGATGAGTGTCCTGGGGTAAGTAATTCTTATTTTTGTGACACTCTAAGGTATGGTTGGGCACTTTTATATAAAGTTCTAAATATTTGTGTTTAAACATTTATTTGCCTTGATTCAGGATGTTCAATATTCCTTATTTCAGACAGTCAGTTTCATTATTTGGGATAATGCATTTGAATAATCATTTTTTTCTTACCTTAAATTTGACTTTTTCCCTGTGGGCTGTTAGGCTCGCGGGGGCTGAAAATGCTTAATTTTATTGCGTCATTCTTAGCGCGGACTTTTTTGGCGCAAAAAAATTTTCTTTGTTATTTCCGGCGTCATACTTGTCTCCGGAAGTTGCGTCATTTTTGACGTTTTTGCGCCAAAAATGTCGGCGTTACCGGATGTGGCGTCATTTTTGGCGCTAAGAGCATTTAGGCGCCAAATAATGTGGGCGTCTTTTTTGGCGCTAAAAAATATGGGCGTCACTATTGTCTCCACATTATTTAAGTCTCATTGTTTATTTGCTTCTGGTTGCTAGAAGCTTGTTCACTGGCATTTTTTCCCATTCCTGAAACTGTCATTTAAGGAATTTGATCAATTTTGCTTTATATGTTGTTTTTTCTATTACATATTGCAAGATGTCTCAGAAGATACTTCTGGAAAATCGCTGCCTGATGCTGGACCTACCAAAGTTAAGTGTATTTGCTGTAAACTTGTGGTATCTGTTCCTCCAGCTGTTGTTTGTAATGAATGTCATGACAAACTTGTTAATGCAGATATTTCCTTTAGTAATGTTACATTACCTGTTGCTGTTCCATCAACATCTAATACTCAGAGTGTTCCTGTTAACATAAGATATTTTGTTTCTAAATCCATTAAGAAGGCTATGTCTGTTATTCCTCCTTCTAGTAAACGTAAAAGGTCTTTTAAAACTTCTCATTTTTCAGATGAATTTTTAAATGAACATCATCATTCTGATTCTGATAATGATTCCTCTGGTTCAGAGGATTCTGTTTCAGAGGTTGATGCTGATAAATCTTCATATTTATTCAAAATGGAATTTATTCGTTCTTTACTTAAAGAAGTTTTAATTGCATTAGAAATAGAGGATTCTGGTCCTCTTGATACTAAATCTAAACGTTTAAATAAGGTTTTTAAATCTCCTGTAGTTATTCCAGACGTTTTTCCTGTCCCTGATGCTATTTCTGATGTAATTTCCAGGGAATGGAATAATTTGGGTAATTCATTTACTCCTTCTAAACGTTTTAAGCAATTATATCCTGTGCCATCTGACAGATTAGAGTTTTGGGACAAAATCCCTAAGGTTGATGGGGCTATCTCTACTCTTGCTAAACGTACTACTATTCCTACGGCAGATAGTACTTCCTTTAAGGATCCTTTAGATAGGAAAATTGAATCCTTTCTAAGAAAAGCTTACTTATGTTCAGGTAATCTTCTTAGACCTGCTATATCTTTAGCGGATGTTGCTGCAGCTTCAACTTTTTGGTTAGAAGCTTTAGCGCAACAAGCAACAGATCATAATTCTCATAGCATTGTTAATCTTCTTCAACATGCTAATAATTTTATTTGTGATGCCATCTTTGATATCATTAGGGTTGATGTCAGGTATATGTCTCTAGCTATTTTAGCTAGAAGAGCTTTATGGCTTAAAACTTGGAATGCTGATATGTCTTCTAAGTCAACTTTGCTTTCCCTTTCTTTCCAGGGTAATAAATTATTTGGTTCACAGTTGGATTCTATTATTTCAACTGTTACTGGGGGAAAGGAACTTTTTTACCACAGGATAAAAAATCTAAAGGTAAATTTAGGTCTAATAATCGTTTTCGTTCCTTTCGTCACAATAAGGAACAAAAGCCTGATCCTTCCCCTACAGGAGCGGTATCAGTTTGGAAACCATCTCCAGTCTGGAATAAATTCAAGCCTTTTAGAAAGCCAAAGCCAGCTCCCAAGTCAACATGAAGGTGCGGCCCTCATTCCAGCCCAGCTGGTAGGGGGCAGATTACGATTTTTCACAGAAATTTGGATCAATTCGATTCACAATCTTTGGATTCAGAACATTGTTTCAGAAGGGTACAGGATAGGCTTCAAGATAAGGCCTCCTGCAAGAAGATTTTTTCTTTCCCGTGTCCCAGTAAATCCAGTGAAGGCTCAAGCATTTCTGAAATGTGTTTCAGATCTAGAGTTGGCTGGAGTAATTATGCCAGTTCCAGTTCTGGAACAGGGGCTGGGGTTTTACTCAAATCTCTTAATTGTACCAAAGAAGGAGAATTCCTTCAGACCAGTTCTGGATTTAAAAATATTGAATCATTATGTAAGGATACCAACATTCAAAATGGTAACTATAAGGACTATTCTGCCTTTTGTTCAGCAAGGGCATTATATGTCCACAATAGATTTACAGGATGCATATCTGCATATTCCGATTCATCCAGATCACTATCAGTTTCTGAGATTCTCTTTCCTAGACAAGCATTACCAGTTTGTGGCTCTGCCGTTTGGCCTAGCAACAGCTCCAAGGATTTTTACAAAGGTTCTCGGTGCCCTTCTGTCTGTAATCAGAGAACAGGGTATTGTGGTATTTCCTTATTTGGACGATATCTTGGTACTTGCTCAGTCTTCACATTTAGCAGAATCTCATACGAATCGACTTGTATAGTTTCTTCGAGAACATGGTTGGAGGATCAATTTACCAAAAAGTTCATTGATTCCTCAGACAAGGGTAACCTTTTTAGGTTTCCAGATAGATTCAGTGTCCATGACTCTGTCTCTGACAGACAAGAGACGTCTAAAATTGGTTTCAGCTTGTTGAAACCTTCAGTCTCAATCATTCCCTTCGGTAGCCTTATGCATGGAAATTCTAGGTCTTATGACTGCTGCATCGGACGCGATCCCCTTTGCTCGTTTTCACATGCGACCTCTTCAGCTTTGTATGCTGAACCAGTGGTGCAGGGATTATACAAAGATATCTCAATTAATATCTTTAAAACCGATTGTACGACACTCTCTGACGTGGTGGACAGACCACCATCGTTTAGTTCAGGGGGCTTCTTTTGTTCTTCCAACCTGGACTGTGATTTCAACAGATGCAAGTCTGACAGGTTGGGGAGCTGTTTGGGGGTCTCTGACAGCACAAGGGGTTTGGGAATCTCAGGAGGTGAGATTACCGATCAATATTTTGGAACTCCGTGCAATTTTCAGAGCTCTTCAGTCATGACCTCTTCTAAAGAGAGAGTCGTTCATTTGTTTTCAGACGGACAATGTCACAACTGTGGCATATGTCAATCATCAAGGAGGGACTCACAGTCCTCTGGCTATGAAAGAAGTATCTCGAATACTGGTATGGGCGGAATCCAGCTCCTGTCTAATCTCTGCAGTTCATATCCCAGGTATAGACAATTGGGAAGCGGATTATCTCAGTCGCCAAACGTTACATCCGGGCGAATGGTCTCTTCACCCAGAGGTATTTCTTCAGATTGTTCAAATGTGGGGACTTCCAGAAATAGATCTGATGGCTTCTCATCTAAACAAGAAACTTCCCAGGTATCTGTCCAGATCCAGGGATCCTCAGGCGGAGGCAGTGGATGCATTTTCACTTCCTTGGAAGTATCATCCTGCCTATATCTTTCCGCCTCTAGTTCTTCTTCCAAGAGTAATTTCCAAGATTCTAAAGGAGTGCTCGTTTGTTCTGCTGGTGGCTCCAGCATGGCCTCACAGGTTTTGGTATGCGGATCTTGTCCGGATGGCCACTTGCCAACCGTGGACTCTTCCGTTAAGACCAGACCTTCTATTGCAAGGTCCTTTTTTCCATCAGGATCTCAAATCCTTAAATGCGAAGGTATGGAGATTGAACGCTTGATTCTCAGTCATAGAGGTTTCTCTGACTCTGTGATTAATACTATGTTACAGGCTCGTAAATCTGTATCTAGGAAGATATATTATCGAGTCTGGAAGATTTACATTTCTTGGTGTCTTTCTCATCATTTTTCTTGGCATTTTTTTAGAATTCCTAGAATTTTACAGTTTCTTCAGGATGGTTTGGATAAAGGTTTGTCTGCAAGTTCCTTGAAAGGACAAATCTCTGCTCTTTCTGTTCTTTTTCACAGAAAGATTGCTAGTCTTCCTGATATTCATTGTTTTGTACAAGCTTTGGTTCGTATAAAACCTGTTATTAAGTCAATTTCTCCTCCTTGGAGTTTGAATTTGGTTCTGGGGGCTCTTCAAGCTCCTCCGTTTGAACCTATGCATTCGCTGGACATTAAATTACTTTCTTGGAAAGTTTTGTTTCTTTTGGCCATCTCTTCTGCTAGAAGAGTTTCTGAATTATCTGCTCTTTCTTGTGAGTCTCCTTTTCTGATTTTTCATCAGGATAAGGCGGTGTTGCGAACTTCTTTTAAATTTTTACCTAAGGTTGTGAATTCTAACAACATTAGTAGAGAAATTGTGGTTCCTTCATTGTGTCCTAATCCTAAGAATTCTAAGGAGAGATTGTTGTATTCTTTGGATGTAGTTAGAGCTTTGAAATATTATGTTGAAGCTACTAAAAATTTCCGAAAGACTTCTAGTCTATTTGTTATCTTTTCCGGTTCTAGGAAAGGTCAGAAGGCCTCTGCCATTTCTTTGGCGTCTTGGTTAAAGTCTTTGATTCATCATGCTTATGTCGAGTCGGGTAAAACTCCGCCTCAAAGGATTACTGCTCTGCTAGGTCAGTTTCTACTTCCTGGGCGTTTAGGAATGAAGCTTCGGTTGATCAGATTTGCAAAGCAGCAACTTGGTCTTCTTTGCATACTTTTACTAAATTCTAGCATTTTGATGTGTTTTCTTCTTCTGAAGCAGTTTTTGGTAGAAAAGTTCTTCAGGCAGCTGTTTCAGTTTGATTCTTCTGCTTATAATTTCAGTTTTTTTCATTATAAGATTAAAACTTTTTGATTTGGATTTTGGATTATTTTTTCAGCGGAATTGGCTGTCTTTATTTCTCCAACATAGGTGTGTCCGGTCCACGGCGTCATCCTTACTTGTGGGATATTCTCTTCCCCAACAGGAAATGGCAAAGAGTCCCAGCAAAGCTGGTCACATGATCCCTCCTAGGCTCCGCCCACCCCAGTCATTCTCTTTGCCGTTGCACAGGCAACATCTCCACGGAGATGGTTAAGAGTTTTTTGGTGTTTAAATGTAGTTTTTATTCTTCTATCAAGTGTTTGTTATTTTAAAATAGTGCTGGTATGTACTATTTACTCTGAAACAGAAAAAAGATGAAGATTTCTGTTTGTAAGAGGAAGATGATTTTAGCAGAAGTTACTAAAATCGATTGCTGTTTCCACACAGGACTGTTGAGATGAAGTAACTTCAGTTGGGGGAAACAGTTAGCAGACTTTTCTGCTTAAGGTATGACTGGCCATATTTCTAACAAGACCATGTAATGCTGGAAGGCTGTCATTTCCCCTCATGGGGACCGGTAAGCCATTTTCTTAGTTAAATAAAAGAATAAAGGGCTTCAAAAGGGTTTAAAAAACTGGTAGACATTTTTCTGGGCTAAAACGATTGCTTTACTAGGCATATTATGCAGATTCTAACTATTAATGGTTATTATAATCTTGGGGATTGTTTAGAAAAACGGCAGGCACTGTGTTGGACACCTTTTTCAGATGGGGGCCTTTTCTAGTTATAGACAGAGCCTCATTTTCGCGCCACTAATGCGCAGTTGTTTTTGGAGAGCAAGGCATGCAGATGCATGTGTGAGGAGCTAAGAATTAATGAAAAAGCTTATAGAAGGCATCATTTGGTATCTTATTCCCCTCTGGGCTTGGTTGGGTCTCAGCAAAGCATATAGCTGGGACTGTATAGGGGTTAAATGTAAAAACGGCTCCGGTTCCGTTAATTTAAGGGTTAAAGCTCTGAAATTTGGTGTGCAATACTTTTAATGCTTTAAGACACTGTGGTGAAATTTTGGTGAATTTTGAACAATTCCTTCATACTTTTCTCCAACATAGGTGTGTCCGGTCCACGGCGTCATCCTTACTTGTGGGATATTCTCTTCCCCAACAGGAAATGGCAAAGAGCCCAGCAAAGCTGGTCACATGATCCCTCCTAGGCTCCGCCTTCCCCAGTCATTCTCTTTGCCGTTGTACAGGCAACATCTCCACGGAGATGGCTTAGAGTTTTTTGGTGTTTAAATGTAGTTTTTATTCTTCAATCAAGAGTTTGTTATTTTAAAATAGTGCTGGTATGTACTATTTACTCTGAAACAGAAAAGAGATGAAGATTTCTGTTTGTAAGAGGAAAATGATTTTAGCAACCGTTACTAAAATCGATGGCTGTTTCCACACAGGACTGTTGAGAGGAATTAACTTCAGTTGGGGGAAACAGTGAGCAGACTTTTGCTGCTTGAGGTATGACACATTTCTAACAAGACTTGGTAATGCTGGAAGCTGTCATTTTCCCTATGGGATCCGGTAAGCCATTTTTATTAAATAAGAATAAAGGGCTTCACAAGGGCTTTTAAGACTGGTAGACATTTTCTGGGCTAAAACGATTGATATATAAGCATTTTTAATACTTCATAGCTTTGAGGAGTTATTTTATTCTTGGGAATTATGTAAAAAAACCGGCAGGCACTGTATTGGACACCTTTTTCACTGGGGGCCTTCTCTAATCATAGGCAGAGCCTCATTTTCGCGCCTCTATTGCGCAGTTGTTTTTGGGAAGCAAGACATGCAGATGCATGTGTGAGGAGCTCAGATACATAGAAAAAGCTTACTGAAGGCGTCATTTGGTATCGTATTCCCCTTTGGGCTTGGTTGGGTCTCAGCAAAGCAGATACCAGGGACTGTATAGGGGTTAAATATAAAAACGGCTCCGGTTCCGTTATTTTAAGAGTTAAAGCTTTAAAATTTGGTGTGCAATACTTTTAAGGCTTTAAGACACTGGTGAAATTTTGGTGAATTTTGAACAATTCCTTCATACTTTTTCACATTTTCAGTAATAAAGTGTGTTCAGTTTAAAATTTAAAGTGACAGTAACGGTTTTATTTTAAAACGTTTTTTGTACTTTGTTATCAAGTTTATGCCTGTTTAACATGTCTGAACTATCAGATAGACTGTGTTCTGTATGTGGGGAAGCCAAGGTTCCTTCTCATTTAAATAGATGTGATTTATGTGACACAAAATTTAGAGAAAATGATGCCCAAGATGATTCCTCAAGTGAGGGGAGTAAGCATGGTACTGCATCATCCCCTCCTTCGTCTACGCCAGTCTTGCCCACACAGGAGGCCCCTAGTACATCTAGTGCGCCAATACTCCTTACTATGCAACAATTAACGGCTGTAATGGATAATTCTATCAAAAACATTTTAGCCAAAATGCCCACTTATCAGCGAAAGCGCGACTGCTCTGTTTTAGAAAATACTGAAGAGCATGAGGACGCTGATGATATTGGTTCTGAAGTGCCCCTACACCAGTCTGAGGGGGCCAGGGAGGTTTTGTCTGAGGGAGAAATTTCAGATTCAGGGAAAATTTCTCAACAAGCTGAACCTGATGTGATTACATTCAAATTTAAATTGGAACATCTCCGCGCTCTGCTTAAGGAGGTGTTATCTACTCTGGATGATTGTGAGAATTTGGTCATTCCAGAGAAATTATGTAAGATGGACAAGTTCCTAGAAGTCCCGGGGCCCCCCGAAGCTTTTCCTATACCCAAGCGGGTGGCGGACATTGTAAACAAAGAATGGGAAAGGCCCGGCATACCTTTTGTCCCTCCCCCTATATTTAAGAAATTGTTTCCTATGGTCGACCCCAGAAAGGACTTATGGCAGACAGTCCCCAAGGTCGAGGGGGCGGTTTCTACTCTAAACAAACGCACTACTATCCCTATAGAAGATAGTTGTGCTTTCAAAGATCCTATGGATAAAAAATTAGAGGGTTTGCTTAAAAAGATGTTTGTTCAGCTAGGTTACCTTCTACAACCAATTTCATGCATTGTTCCTGTCACTACAGCAGCGTGTTTCTGGTTCGATGAACTAGAAAAGTCGCTCAATAAAGATTCTTCTTATGAGGAGATTATGGACAGAATTCATGCTCTCAAATTGGCTAACTCTTTTACTTTAGACGCCACTTTGCAATTAGCTAGATTAGCGGCGAAAAATTCTGGGTTTGCTATTGTGGCGCGCAGAGCGCTTTGGCTAAAATCTTGGTCAGCGGATGCGTCTTCCAAGAACAAATTGCTTAACATTCCTTTCAAGGGGAAAACGCTGTTTGGCCCTGACTTGAAAGAGATTATTTCTGATATCACTGGGGGTAAGGGCCACGCCCTTCCTCAGGATAGGTCTTTCAAGGCTAAAAATAAACCAAATTTTCGTCCCTTTCGCAGAAACGGACCAGCCCCAAGTGCTACATCCTCCAAGCAAGAGGGTAATACTTCTCAAGCCAAGCCAGCCTGGATCTGGTGGGGGGGCAGACTTTCTCTCTTCGCTCAGGCTTGGGCAAGAGATGTTCTGGATCCTTGGGCGCTAGAAATAGTCTCCCAAGGTTATCTTCTGGAATTCAAGGAGCTTCCCCCAAGGGGGAGGTTCCACAGGTCTCAATTGTCTTCAGACCACATAAAAAGACAGGCATTCTTACATTGTGTAGAAGACCTGTTAAAAATGGGAGTGATTCATCCTGTTCCATTAGGAGAACAAGGGATGGGATTCTACTCCAATCTGTTCATAGTTCCCAAAAAAGAGGGAACATTCAGACCAATCTTAGATCTCAAGATCCTAAACAAGTTTCTCAAGGTTCCATCGTTCAAAATGGAAACCATTCGGACAATTCTTCCTTCCATCCAGGAAGGTCAATTCATGACCACGGTGGATTTAAAGGATGCGTATCTACATATTCCTATCCACAAGGAACATCATCGGTTCCTAAGGTTCGCCTTTCTGGACAAGCATTACCAGTTTGTGGCACTTCCATTCGGATTAGCCACTGCTCCAAGAATTTTCACAAAGGTACTAGGGTCCCTTCTAGCGGTGCTACGACCAAGGGGCATTGCAGTAGTACCTTACTTGCACGACATACTGATTCAAGCGTCGTCCCTACCACAAGCAAAGGCTCATACGGACATTGTCCTGGCCTTTCTCAGATCTCACGGGTGGAAAGTGAACGTAGAAAAAAGTTGTCTATCTCCGTCAACAAGAGTTCCCTTCTTGGGAACAATAATAGACTCCTTAGAAATGAGGATTTTTCTGACAGAGGCCAGAAAATCAAAACTTCTAAGCTCTTGTCAAGTACTTCATTCTGTTCCTCTTCCTTCCATAGCGCAGTGCATGGAAGTAATAGGTTTGATGGTCGCGGCAATGGACCTAGTTCCTTTTGCGCGAATTCATCTGAGACCATTACAACTGTGCATGCTCAGTCAGTGGAATGGGGATTATACAGACTTGTCTCCGACGATACAAGTAGATCAGAGGACCAGAGATTCACTCCGTTGGTGGCTGACCCTGGACAACCTGTCACAGGGGATGAGCTTCCGCAGACCAGAGTGGGTCATTGTCACGACCGACGCCAGTCTGGTGGGCTGGGGCGCGGTCTGGGAACTCCTGAAAGCTCAGGGTCTTTGGTCTCGGGAAGAATCTCTTCTCCCGATAAATATTCTGGAACTGAGAGCGATATTCAATGCTCTCAAGGCTTGGCCTCAGCTAGCAAAGGCCAAATTCATACGGTTTCAATCGGACAACATGACGACTGTTGCGTATATCAACCATCAAGGGGGAACAAGGAGTTCCCTGGCGATGGAAGAAGTGACCAAAATAATTCAATGGGCGGAGACTCACTCCTGCCACTTGTCTGCAATCCACATCCCAGGAGTGGAAAATTGGGAAGCGGATTTTCTGAGTCGTCAGACATTTCATCCGGGGGAGTGGGAACTCCATCCGGAAATCTTTGCCCAAATTACTCAATTGTGGGGCATTCCAGACATGGATCTGATGGCCTCTCGTCAGAACTTCAAGGTTCCTTGCTACGGGTCCAGATCCAGGGATCCCAAGGCGACTCTAGTAGATGCACTAGTAGCACCTTGGACCTTCAACCTAGCTTATGTATTCCCACCGTTTCCTCTCATTCCCAGGCTGGTAGCCAGGATCAATCAGGAGAGGGCATCGGTGATCTTGATAGCTCCTGCGTGGCCACGCAGGACTTGGTATGCAGACCTGGTGAATATGTCATCGGCTCCACCATGGAAGCTACCTTTGAGACGGGACCTTCTTGTTCAAGGTCCGTTCGAACATCCGAATCTGGCCTCACTCCAACTGACTGCTTGGAGATTGAACGCTTGATTTTATCAAAGCGAGGGTTCTCAGATTCTGTCATTGATACTCTTGTTCAGGCCAGAAAGCCTGTAACTAGAAAAATCTACCATAAAATATGGAAAAAATATATCTGTTGGTGTGAATCTAAAGGATTCCCATGGAACAAGATAAAAATTCCTAAGATTCTATCCTTTCTTCAAGAAGGTTTGGAGAAAGGATTATCTGCAAGTTCTTTGAAGGGACAGATTTCTGCTTTATCTGTTTTACTTCACAAAAAGCTGGCGGCTGTGCCAGATGTTCAAGCTTTTGTTCAGGCTCTGGTTAGAATCAAGCCTGTTTACAAACCTTTGACTCCTCCTTGGAGTCTCAATTTAGTTCTTTCAGTTCTTCAGGGGGTTCCGTTTGAACCCTTACATTCCGTAGATATTAAGTTATTATCTTGGAAAGTTTTGTTTTTGGTTACAATTTCTTCTGCTAGAAGAGTTTCAGAGTTATCTGCTCTGCAGTGTTCTCCTCCTTATCTGGTGTTCCATGCAGATAAGGTGGTTTTGCGTACTAAACCTGGTTTTCTTCCGAAAGTTGTTTCTAACAAAAACATTAACCAGGAGATAGTCGTGCCTTCTTTGTGTCCGAATCCAGTTTCAAAGAAGGAACGTTTGTTGCACAATTTGGATGTAGTTCGTGCTCTAAAATTCTATTTAGATGCTACAAAGGATTTCAGACAAACATCTTCCTTGTTTGTTGTTTATTCTGGTAAAAGGAGAGGTCAAAAAGCAACTTCTACCTCTCTCTCTTTTTGGCTTAAAAGCATCATCAGATTGGCTTACGAGACTGCCGGACGGCAGCCTCCTGAAAGAATCACAGCTCATTCCACTAGGGCCGTGGCTTCCACATGGGCCTTCAAGAACGAGGCTTCTGTTGATCAGATATGTAAGGCAGCGACTTGGTCTTCACTGCACACTTTTACTAAATTTTACAAATTTGATACTTTTGCTTCTTCTGAGGCTATTTTTGGGAGAAAGGTTTTGCAAGCCGTGGTGCCTTCCATCTAGGTGACCTGATTTGCTCCCTCCCATCATCCGTGTCCTAAAGCTTTGGTATTGGTTCCCACAAGTAAGGATGACGCCGTGGACCGGACACACCTATGTTGGAGAAAACAGAATTTATGTTTACCTGATAAATTACTTTCTCCAACGGTGTGTCCGGTCCACGGCCCGCCCTGGTTTTTTAATCAGGTCTGATAATTTATTTTCTTTAACTACAGTCACCACGGTATCATATGATTTCTCCTATGCAAATATTCCTCCTTTACGTCGGTCGAATGACTGGGGAAGGCGGAGCCTAGGAGGGATCATGTGACCAGCTTTGCTGGGCTCTTTGCCATTTCCTGTTGGGGAAGAGAATATCCCACAAGTAAGGATGACGCCGTGGACCGGACACACCGTTGGAGAAAGTAATTTATCAGGTAAACATAAATTCTGTTTTTCACATATTCAGTAATAAAGTGTTTTCAGTTTGAAATTTAAAGTGACAGTAACGGTTTTATTTTAAAACGTTTTTTGTGCTTTGTTGACAAGTTTAAGCCTGTTTAACATGTCTGTACCATCAGATAAGCTATGTTCTATATGTATGAAAGCCAAGGTGTCTCCCCATTTAAATTTATGTGATAATTGTGCCATAGTGTCCAAACAAAGTAAGGACAGTAATGCTACAGATAATGATATTGCCCAAGATGATTCCTCAAATGAGGGGAGTAAACATGATACTACATCATCCCCTTCTGTGTCTACACCAGTTTTGCCCACACAGGAGGCCCCTAGTACATCTAGTGCGCCAATTCTTATTACCATGCAACAATTAACGGCTGTAATGGATAACTCCATAGCAAATCTTTTATCCAAAATGCCTACTTATCAGAGAAAGCGCGATTGCTCTGTTTTAAACACTGAAGAGCAGGAGGGCGCTGATGATAATTGTTCTGTCATACCCTCACACCAATCTGAAGGGGCCATGAGGGAGGTTTTGTCAGATGGAGAAATCTCAGATTCAGGAAAAATTTCTCATCAAGCTGAACCTGATGTTGTGACATTTAAATTTAAATTAGAACATCTCCGCGCACTGCTTAAGGAGGTATTATCTACTCTGGATGATTGTGACAATTTGGTCATTCCAGAAAAGTTATGTAAGATGGACAAGTTCCTAGAGGTTCCGGTGCCCCCCGACGCTTTTCCTATACCCAAGCGGGTGGCGGACATAGTAAATAAGGAGTGGGAAAGGCCCGGCATACCTTTTGTTCCCCCCCCTATATTTAAGAAATTATTTCCTATAGTCGACCCCAGAAAGGACTTATGGCAGACAGTCCCCAAGGTTGAGGGGGCGGTTTCTACTCTAAACAAACGCACTACTATTCCTATCGAAGATAGTTGTGCTTTCAAAGATCCTATGGATAAAAAATTAGAGGGTTTGCTTAAAAAGATTTTTGTTCAGCAGGGTTACCTTCTACAACCAATTTCATGCATTGTTCCTGTCACTACGGCAGCGTGTTTCTGGTTCGAGGAACTAGAAAAGTCGCTCAATAAAGAATCTTCGTATGAGGAGGTTATGGACAGAGTTCAAGCACTTAAATTGGCTAACTCTTTTATTTTAGATGCCGCTTTGCAATTAGCTAGATTAGCGGCGAAAAATTCAGGGTTTGCTATCGTGGCGCGCAGAGCGCTTTGGCTAAAGTCTTGGTCAGCGGATGTGTCTTCCAAGACAAAATTGCTTAACATTCCTTTCAAGGGTAAAACATTATTTGGACCTGATTTGAAAGAGATTATTTCAGACATCACTGGGGGAAAGGGCCACGCCCTCCCACAGGATAGGTCTTTTAAGGCTAAAAATAAGCCTAATTTTCGTCCCTTTCGCAGAAACGGACCAGCCTCTAATTCTACATCCTCTAAGCAAGAGGGTAATACTTCACAACCCAAACCAGCCTGGAGACCAATGCAAGGCTTGGGCGCTAGAAATAGTTTCTCAAGGTTATCTCCTGGAATTCAAGGAACTACCCCCAAGGGGAAGGTTCCACAGGTCTCAATTATCTTCAAACCAAATAAAAAGACAGGCATTCTTACATTGTGTAGAAGACCTGTTAAAAATGGGAGTGATTCATCCAGTTCCAATAAGAGAACAAGGGATGGGTTTTTATTCCAACCTGTTCATAGTTCCCAAAAAAGAGGGAACATTCAGACCAATTTTGGATCTCAAGATCCTAAACACATTTCTCAAGGTTCCATCGTTCAAAATGGAAACTATTCGAACGATCCTACCTACTATCCAGGAAAATCAATTTATGACTACCGTGGATTTAAAGGATGCGTACCTACATATTCCTATCCACAAGGAACATCATCAGTTCCTAAGGTTCGCTTTTCTGGACAAGCATTACCAGTTTGTGGCACTTCCATTCGGATTAGCCACTGCTCCAAGGATTTTCACAAAGGTACTAGGGTCCCTTCTAGCGGTTCTAAGACCAAGGGGCATTGCAGTAGTACCTTACTTGGACGACATCCTGATTCAAGCGTCGTCTCTGTCAAAAGCAAAGGCTCATACGGACATCGTCCTAGCCTTTCTCAGATCTCACGGATGGAAGGTGAACAAAGAAAAAAGTTCTCTGTCCCCGTCAACAAGAGTTCCCTTCTTGGGAACAATAATAGATTCCTTAGAAATGAGGATTTTTCTGACAGAGGTCAGAAAATCAAAAATTCTAAGCTCTTGTCAAGTACTTCATTCTGTTCTTTGTCCTTCCATAGCGCAGTGCATGGAAGTAATAGGATTGATGGTTGCAGCAATGGACATAGTTCCTTTTGCACAAATTCATCTAAGACCATTACAACTGTGCATGCTCAGACAGTGGAATGGGGATTATACAGACTTGTCTCCGACGATTCAAGTAGATCAAAAGACCAGAGATTCACTCCGTTGGTGGCTGACCCTGGACAATCTGTCACAGGGAATGAGCTTCCGCAGACCAGAGTGGGTCATTGTCACGACCGACGCCAGCCTGGTGGGCTGGGGCGCGGTCTGGGAACCCCTGAAAGCTCAGGGTCTATGGTCTCGGGAAGAATCTCTTCTCCCGATAAACATTCTGGAACTGAGAGCGATATTCAATGCTCTCAGAGCTTGGCCTCAACTAGCAAAGGCCAAATTCATAAGGTTTCAATCAGACAACATGACGACTGTTGCATATATCAATCATCAGGGGGGAACAAGGAGTTCCCTGGCGATGGAAGAAGTGACCAAAATAATTCAATGGGCGGAGGATCACTCCTGCCACTTGTCTGCAATCCACATCCCAGGAGTGGAAAATTGGGAAGCGGATTTTCTGAGTCGTCAGACATTCCATCCGGGGGAGTGGGAACTCCATCCGGAAATCTTTGCCCAAATAACTCAATTATGGGGCATTCCAGACATGGATCTGATGGCGTCCCGTCAGAACTTCAAGGTTCCTTGCTACGGGTCCAGATCCAGGGATCCCAAGGCGACTCTAGTAGATGCACTAGTAGCACCTTGGACCTTCAACCTAGCTTATGTATTCCCACCGTTTCCTCTCATTCCCAGGCTGGTAGCCAGGATCAATCAAGAGAGGGCCTCTGTGATCTTGATAGCTCCTGCGTGGCCACGCAGGACTTGGTATGCAGACCTGGTGAATATGTCATCGGCTCCACCATGGAAGCTACCTTTGAGACAGGACCTTCTTGTTCAGGGTCCATTCGAACATCCGAATCTGGTTTCCCTCCAACTGACGGCTTGGAGATTGAACGCTTGATTTTATCAAAGCGTGGGTTTTCAGATTCTGTAATAGATACTTTGATTCAGGCTAGAAAGCCTGTAACTAGAAAGATTTACCATAAAATATGGAAAAAATATATCTGTTGGTGTGAATCTAAAGGATTCCCATGGAACAAGATAAAATTCCTAAGATTCTATCCTTTCTACAAGAAGGTTTGGAGAAAGGATTATCTGCAAGTTCTCTGAAGGGACAGATCTCTGCTTTATCTGTTTTACTTCACAAAAGACTGGCAGCTGTGCCAGATGTTCAAGCATTTGTTCAGGCTCTGGTTAGGATCAAGCCTGTTTACAGACGTTTGACTCCTCCCTGGAGTCTAAATCTAGTTCTTTCAGTTCTTCAAGGGGTTCCGTTTGAACCCTTACATTCCGTAGATATTAAGTTATTATCTTGGAAAGTTTTGTTTTTGGTTGCAATTTCTTCTGCTAGAAGAGTTTCAGAGTTATCTGCTCTGCAGTGTTCTCCGCCCTATCTGGTGTTCCATGCAGATAAGGTGGTTTTGCGTACTAAGCCTGGTTTTCTTCCGAAAGTTGTTTCCAACAAAACTATTAACCAGGAGATAGTTGTACCTTCTTTGTGTCCGAATCCAGTTTCAAAGAAGGAACGTTTGTTACACAATTTGGACGTAGTCCGTGCTCTAAAATTCTATTTAGAGGCTACTAAAGATTTCAGACAAACATCTTCCTTGTTTGTTGTTTATTCTGGTAAAAGGAGAGGTCAAAAAGCGATTTCTACCTCTCTTTCCTTTTGGCTTAAAAGCATTATCCGATTGGCTTATGAGACTGCCGGACGGCAGCCTCCTGAAAGAATCACAGCTCACTCCACTAGGGCTGTGGCTTCCACATGGGCCTTCAGGAACGAGGCTTCTGTGGACCAGATATGTAAGGCAGCGACTTGGTCTTCACTGCACACTTTTGCCAAATTTTACAAATTTGATACTTTTGCTTCTTCGGAGGCTATTTTTGGGACAAAGGTTTTGCAAGCCGTGGTGCCTTCCATTTAGGTGACCTGATTTGCTCCCTCCCTTCATCCGTGTCCTAAAGCTTTGGTATTGGTTCCCACAAGTAAGGATGACGCCGTGGACCGGACACACCTATGTTGGAGAAAACAGAATTTATGCTTACCTGATAAATTACTTTCTCCAACGGTGTGTCCGGTCCACGGCCCGCCCTGGTTTTTTAATCAGGTCTGATGAATTATTTTCTCTAACTACAGTCACCACGGTATCATATGGTTTCTCCTATATATATTTCCTCCTGTCCGTCGGTCGAATGACTGGGGTGGGCGGAGCCTAGGAGGGATCATGTGACCAGCTTTGCTGGGACTCTTTGCCATTTCCTGTTGGGGAAGAGAATATCCCACAAGTAAGGATGACGCCGTGGTCCGGACACACCGTTGGAGAAAGTAATTTATCAGGTAAGCATAAATTCTGTTTTTATCCCTCCCTCTCTAGTGACTCTTGCGTGGAAGATCCACATCTTGGGTATTCATTATCCCATACGTCACTAGCTCATGGACTCTTGCTAATTACATGAAAGAAAACATAATTTATGTAAGAACTTACCTGATAAATTCATTTCTTTCATATTAGCAAGAGTCCATGAGGCCCACCCTTTTTTTTGGTGGTTATGATTTTTTTGTATAAAGCACAATTATTCCAATTCCTTATTTTTTATGCTTTCGCACTTTTTTCTTATCACCCCACTTCTTGGCTATGCGTTAAACTGATTTGTGGGTGTGGTGAGGGGTGTATTTATAGGCATTTTGAGGTTTGGGAAACTTTGCCCCTCCTGGTAGGAATGTATATCCCATACGTCACTAGCTCATGGACTCTTGCTAATATGAAAGAAATGAATTTATCAGGTAAGTTCTTACATAAATTATGTTTTTGGCGCTGGCGAATCTGCAACTTCCAGAAAGTTGCTTCAGATATTGTTTGTGTTCTGTTATCTGGGGCTCCTCAGGCATGGGATGGCCTGTTCAGCTCTCTGGGGGAACGACTGTCCCTGAGGCTTCAGGGGTCAACCTTCAGGCCAGAGTCGTCTTTTGCTCCGGCGGAGGTTTGCTGTGCTTTTCGGTATAGACTGGCGCGCCTTCATGTTCTAATGAGGCACGCTTTGGCGTCGATGGACGTTCCGATCCTTAATGGATCTGAGAATCCTCAGTCTTCTTCGAATAGCTTGCAGAATTAGATATAAGGGGATAAAGTATTCCTCTTATAGATTTATTGGTTGAGTATCATTTTCCAGTCCTGAGCTTGGTAGAACAGGGTCCCTGTTGGTCTATTCCTGCAGGTGTGTCTGTTCTTATGGGCAATAACCTATGGGTTGCCTTCCTTATTCACTCTGGTTTGGATGATTTTTGATTACAGCTCATGTTTGTTTTATTTCCTTATGGAATTTTATTTTCTGGAATAGATACTCACGACATTTTGATCACACAGTTTACTTCTACGGAGGACGTGTTTGGTCCTATGTTTATCTGGTGTTTATTCTCCCTCTGGGCCCTTGGTTGCAGGCTAATCATGCTTGGGTTCAGTTCCTTCTCTCCCTATTTCAGGCTCATGGCACCTGTTCTCTCTGGCTTCTCCGGTTAAGGTGCAGAGTGCTTCACATTATTATTATTATTTTTATTATTCATGTTTTTAATTTACAAGTTCTATTGAGCATTCTGGAAGGACCAAAGAGTTTGTGTGGCGTGAACGATTGGTTCAGTCCTTATTAGCCTTTTTAGCTGGTCGTCTGGGATTCGGTGGAGTTCCGCTGCGACACACTGTTTTTTCCGATGTCTGTCGGAACTTAGAGTGTTCCTTCCCACGTGGGTGAAGGTTTAGAGGATTTAGGGCCTCCTTGCCACCGGTTCCTGGCGGTCTTGCCTTTTAGGGGCTTTATGGTCTCTCTTTAGGGACTTGCGAACCTTGTCCATTATCCTTTGTGGTTTAGCCGCCTTCTGGGAGGGCCTGTGGCCTTTTCCTGTTTTTGAGGGTTAGTTTTTCCCTATCAGGGACGATAGGCTCTGTTGTCTCCTTCTCCAAGCTTTGCTTAAGGGTTTTCTACCGGGGTTGGGATGCTTTGCATTCTTTTTCCTTAGGTGGGTTCTTCTGGTTACGTACTCAGAGATATTTATGGAGACGTTTAGGGGCACTCTGACGTGGCCTCGTGGTTTGCTCTTGCCTTGTCTACTCTCTCTTCGGACGACTTGGTGCTCAATTTTTTCCTTTGGTCTTGGATGTCTTGGTGGTGTTCTGCATGCCTTTTGGGCTCCAGTGTCTTGTAGAGACTCTGTTGTGCTCTAACTCCTTTTGGAGTGCTGGACTCCGGCTAGGGGTGTTCTCTTCCTTTGAGTTGGGAATTGTTGAGTGACTCTTGTTTTCCATTTTTCCGGGTTAGTCCGGTCATTCTCCTGGTGAAGTCTGTTTTCAGACAGAGTACTTATGTTCCCTGGGGTGTGGTTGGTTCAGCACCTTCTGGGCTCGGACCTATAGTTTTTGTCTTGGATCTTTCCGGATGTCCGGAACCTTTTGATCCTGTGGCTGGTTCAGGGTGTTCCAGTTTTTTTTAGGGAACATTGGCTATGACTTATGGTCTAGTTAGTTGAGCTGCTTGCAGCTTGGCCAGGATCTGGGTGTTTTTTGAATGCTCCTTTTGGTCTGTCCTGTCCTTTGAATGATGGATGCTCTCTTTCATTGCGAGTTCTTATGTGTTTTTTGAGGTCTGTATGATTTTTCATTCAGCTTTTGTTTTCATGAGCCTACGGCTTCCTGTTTGGGGCTTGTGCGCTGTTGTTTTCTGTGCTTTCCCCCTTGGGGGTAGTTTTGTTCTCCTTTAGGAGGTGAAATTCCTCTCGAGAGAGAGGTTGGCTGTCCTGTCTTGTGGGCAGGTGATGGAATGGGTATTTTACACTATAGTGGGTTGTTTTGTTCCATCAGTGGAGATGAAGTCTCCGTGTTAAGACTGTCATAGTATTGTGCTGGGTCTTATGGCGACCTTCTGCATTTCTCCACTCATCTCTATGAGGTTCTCTTGGGAGTTCCTAATTGAGGGACCTATTTGGGTTGTTTTTTTCTGGGCCGGATATTGGGTCCTTTTTTGTTCTCCTGCTGTCAGACCTTCCTGTCCGGGCTGGTCTGGTGCTGGTAGTAGAACCTGGGGTTAGTCCTCTGGTCTTGAGGTACGGTGAGCCTCTTTGAGGTTTTGGTGCTTCTCCATGTTCAAGTTACGCGAGTAGCTTTGGTGGCATGTGGATAGCCGGTGATGTGTCCACTGCTCAGTGGATGTTTCGCAGTTTGAAGAATATTGGTTAGAGCAACAGCTTAGGTCTGTTGACAACTTAGGTTTGATTCCCATTGCTGGGTAGTCTATTTTTATCAAATCGACTTCAGCTGCTCATTATTTGCTCTGAAAGTATTTTTGTTTTCAAGTCATCCTGGTATGACTATTGCGCATGCTTGATGCAGGTGTTTTCTATCTGGGTTACGGCACGTATTTTAGCTTCTGAATATCTTGATATTCTGTGTTCCTTGCGAATTGAAGACTTCGTCTTCAGTTGTTGTTTAGGGTGTGTTCACACTGTAATAGAAGTTTCCTTCTCTGTTTTTTGATCCCTGTCCTAGTCTTGTGGTTTCTGTACTCTTTGGGGTCTGGGCGTTGCCTCCCCTTGTTCTCAGGACTGGTTTTTGGTCTCTGTGAGCTTGACTTCGTCTGGAGGTTTTCCTTGTTTTATTTGGAACTTGTTGTACCCTATTTAGGGTCTTCCGGGTATCCTTGTCTGGTTTCTCGGTGTTCTCTTCCTTTTGGGAAGTTTACGTTAGTTGATCCTTTCTCTTGTAAAGGGTGTGTTGTGGGGGACCGTCTGTTGGATGATGGTGTCTCCCGGAGGTGTGTTGACCGTTTTCTTGTGCTTCGGACAAAGCAGGTTTTTTAATGGGTAGGAGCTTTCAGGCCTGGTGCCCTCAGAATGGGCCGCCTTTTGTACCCTCCCGTTTTATCATTCAGTGTCCTCTATAGCTTGGGTATTGTTTTCCTAAAAGTAATGAATGCAGCTGTGGACTTAAATTATGCTTACCTGATAGAAAGAGTCCACAGCTTCCCATCCGTATTTTTTCTGTGGGCGTCTGTTGTTCTTCTAGCAAATTTTCACCCTGATATTTTTTTTTACTGTTCCTTGTTCCTCGGTAGAATGACTGGCGGATGAGGGAAGTGGGAGGGGTATTTAAGCCTTTGGCTGGATTGTCTTTGCCTCCTCCTGGTGGCCAGGTTCTGAATTCCCAAAAGTAATGAATGCAGCTGTGGACTCTTTCCATCTGAAGAAAAGAAAATTATCAGGTAAGCATAATTTATGTTTTTAGGATACTATTTTTAGTTTGCAAATTTCTTGTGGGGACAAATTTATTCTTCGTTATGGATACTAATTATTCCTCCTGTGCAGTTTTGCTCCCCCTGCTTAAATAAAACTTTGTTTAAAAATAAGATTTCTGTCTCTCAGGATAATGCCTCAGCTTTCCTTCAAACGCCCCAAGCTTCAAGTGCAGTGCCCTGCGGTTCCTATCAACAACCTTCTGGGGGTGTTTTCTTTCATGTGATTGGCAAGAGTCCATGAACTAGTGACTTATGGGATATACAATCCTACCAGGAGGGGCAAAGTTAACCAAACCTCAAAATGCCTATAAATACACCCCTCACCACACCCACAATTCAGTTTTACAAAATTTGCCTCCTATGGAGGTGGTGAAGTAAGTTTGTGCTAAGATATCTACGTTGATATGCGCTTCTCAGCATTTTGAAGCCCGATTCCTCTCAGAGTACAGCGAATGTCAGAGGGATGTGAAGGGAGTATCACCTATTGAATGCAATGGTCTTCCTAACTGGGATCTATTTCATAGGTTCTCTGTTATCGGTCGTAGAGATTCATCTCCTACCTCCCTTTTCAGATCGATGATATACTCTCATATTCCATTACCTCTACTGATATCCGTTTCATTACTGGTTTGGCTATCTGCTATATGTGGATGGGTGTCTTTTGGTAAGTATGTTTCATTTACTTAAGACACTCTCAGCTATGGTTTGGCACTTTATATATAAAGTTATAAATATATGTATGTACTTATATTTGCCATGATTCTGGTTTTCAGTATATTTCCTTTTAACAGATTGTCAGTTTCATATCTGGGAAATGCATTCTAAGAAAAAATTATTTCTTACCTGGGGTTTAGTCTTTTTCAAATGGACTCTTTTTCTAAATTGCGGGCTGTATTAGGCTCGCGAGAGCGCAGAATGCTAAAATTTATTGCGTCTTTCTTGGCGCGAGATTTGTTTGGGGCAAAAGTTACGTCCGTTGACGCAAATTCGTCATTTCCGTCGTCTTAGTTGACGCCGAGTCCTTTGCGAGGTTGCGTCATCTATGACGCTAGTGTTTCGTTTCTGGACGTTTTTTTGGCACCAAAAAATATTTTTCTGTTTGTGGTGCGTTATACTTGGCGCCAAACATTTTCATTATTTAAGACCCCATTCCTTTTGCCTCTGGCCTTTTTTCTATGTCAGAGGGCTATGCTGTTTGCATTTTTTCCCTTTCCTGAAACTGTCATATAAGGAAATTGATAATTTTGCTTTATATGTTGTTTTTTCTCTTACATTCTGCAAGATGTCTCAATCTGATCCTGTCTCAGAATCCTGCTGCCTGATATCGGTTCTACCAAAGCTAAGTGCATTTGTTGTAAACTTGTGGAGACTATACCTCCAGCTGTGTTTTGTATTAGTTGTCATGATAAACTTTTACATGCAGATAATGTTTCCATCAGTAGTAGTTCATTACCTGTTGCTGGTACATCAACATCTAATGCTCAGGATATTCCTGTAAATTTAAGAGAATTTATTTCTGATTCTATTCAGAAGGCTTTGTCTGCCATTCCGCCTTCTAATAAACGTAAAAGGTCTTTTAAAACTTCTCATAGAGTTGATGAAGTTTTTAATTACCGGCAACATACTGATTTATCTATCTCTGATGAGGATCTATCTGATTCAGAAGATCCTGCCTCAGATATTGACAGTTAGAACATATATTTAAATTGAGCGCCAAGGGTTGACCTGAAGCTGGTATACAGAGACCTCCTAGCTGGTCTGGAAGGAAAATAGTCAAATAAGGGGGGTGTATACAGCGCCTATAGAGGCAAGAGGTGGTGTGATCAATAGTAGAGACTTCTGAGGGGGTTTAGATATGATAATTGCAGTTTATTACATGAGCAAATTATTAAAATGAGATATGTCAAGATAAAATACAAAGTATAAAATCCTATGCGCTATACATAAAATCACTGAATTAAAAGCGTCAACAATAAATCAAATGAACAATGAAAGATATTACATGAATTTAAGATCAACAAAGGAAAAAGAAGAGTCAGATTTGGAGTGGATGTACCAATTAAGGATCCATATTGGGGAGTTAATGCAAAAAATGTGAATCCAACTGGGTGAATGTCAAAGTGTACACAAAAAATAAATGAAAAAGTGAAAAAAAAATATGAAAATATCCTCCAGTGTGGTCCTTTGGTGCTCCGTCGTCTTAGTAGAATGAAACAGAAGAGTCCAAAAAATTAAGAAAAAAATTAAGAAAAATCCTAGAAAATAATAAATGAACAAAACATAGTGTAGATGTACAAAAAAGATGAAACTCTCTTAAAAATATGCTTACCAGTGTTGCCGCGTTTCGGCCTATGCAAAGGCCTTTTTCAAGACAATAAAAGTTGTGGCAATAAGTGGCCTTATATTAGGGTAAGCTGTAATATGTTTGGGCGCCAAAATTATTCTTTGGGCCACCCACTTCCTGTTCAGATGCATCATGGGTACAATTTTAATCAAAACTTTTCTAAACATACCTAAAAAGTTATAGACTATAAGCTTAACTTGATGATAATGATCAGAGTGAATGGTGGCATTTAAATAATCATATTAGCAATAGTATGTGTGTTTTACATTTTGTAGACATAATGAAATCTCTTGAAAAAGGCCTTTGCATAGGCCGAAACGCGTCAACACTGGTAAGCATATTTTTGATCTTTTTTGTACATCTACACTATGTTTTGTTCATTTATTTTTTTCTAGGATTTTTTTCTTAATTTTTTTGGACTCTTCTGTTTCATTCTACTAAGGAGATGGAGCACCAAAGGACCACACTGGAGGATGCATATTTTTATTTTCACTTTTTCACTTTTTTTATTTATTTTTTGTGTACACAAGGTTAAAAAAAAATAATAATATATAGTTTCACCGTTTTTATTATCCAATTTTATGTTTCATCATTTTTTCCACGCTATTTCTCTTCACCTTTGGATAACTCATTGCGTCACCCTATAACTTTGAGATACTTTTACACTTTGACATTCACCCAGTTGGATTCACATTTTTTGGATTAACTCCCCAATATGGATCCTTAATTGGTACATCCACTCCAAATCTGACTCTTCTTTTTCCTTTGTTGATCTTTTATTCATGTAATATCTTTCATTGTTCATTTGATTTATTGTTGACGCTTTTAATTCAGTGATTTTATGTATAGCGCATAGGATTTTATACTTTGTATTTTATCTTGACTTATATCTCATTTTAATAATTTGCTCATGTAATAAACTGCATTTATCATATCTAAACCACCTCAGATATTGACACTGACAAATCCTCTTATTTATTTAAAATGGAGTATATTCGTTCTTTATTAAAAGAAGTGTTGATTACATTAGATATGGAGGAGACTAGTCCTCTTGATATTAAAACGTAATAATGCCCTTAAGAGGGGAGTGGCAATTCTATTTAAGAAAAATCTAGACTATGAGACTGACTCCTCTTTCATAGATCCGGAGGGTAGATTTGTTATTTTGGAAATATCATGTAATAAGGCTCGATACGTATTATGCAATATTTACGGTCCTAATATTATAGATAGAGAATTTTGGGACAACTTGGTGTTATATCTACAAAAATTTGTTGGACAGAATATTATTATTGCAGGGGACCTTAATTTAATAGCAGACCCCTCTTTGGACAGAGTTAAAAAAATAGGTTGCCCCTTGAGGGATAGGAAGACTCGTATCTTTCAAAAAATATGCTCACAACTGGGCCTAATTGACATCTGGCGGCTGCAGAATCCCGATTCTAGAGCCTACACATGTATGTCCAAAGGTCAGCAGGCATTATCCAGGATAGATTTTTTTTTGATTGCGGAGTCCTTGATCGGCCTTGATTGGGAAGCTGAGATTGGAGATATAGTGATCTCAGACCATGCTGTAATAACGTTAGAATGCAAATTATCGCGGATAGACAGACCAGGGACTCAGTCAATTTTCTTTCCAAGATATTTGATGAATAACGTCCAATTTAATAACTGGCTGATTAACCAGTGGCAAGAATATGTTGGTTTCAATCGAGATTATGTTAACAGACCTGAGGTCTTCTGGGAAGCAGCAAAGGCTGTCTTACGTGGTAAGGTAAAGGCATATCTGTGTAAGTCGAAAAGGAAATCCAGGCAACAGGAAATTCAGTTGTCACGTCAGGTAAAAAACGCGTATAAAACTTATTTAGGTCTGCGCTCTTGCGAGCACTGGAGGAGATATATAGCAGCTAAATCTTTGCGTGATGTCTTCATTAAACAGAAGACCAGGGCAGATATACAAAGACAAAAAGCCCTTTATTGTGGTCAAGCGGGTAGGTCTGCTAGATTCGTGGCAAGGCTGATTAAAACTAGAGGTAGCGGTAAGATAACCTCTATTAGAAAAGATTCCAAGAGATTTACCTGCAATACAGATATATCTAGAGTATTTTATGAATTTTTTACCGAGCTATATAGCTCGGAAGAGCAAGGTATAACCATAGGAGATTTTTGGGACAAAATTAAGACTCCTAAAATATCTAAGGAGAGTTTGGCAGAAATTAATGCTACAATTACAGTTGATGAGATCATAGAGGCTATTGCAGCTGCCAAAACTAATAAAGCAGCTGGTCCTGATTGTCTACCATTGGAACTTTATAGGATTTTACAGACACAAATTGCTCCAACATTGGTGAATTTATTTAATTACTATTTTATTGAGCATAATAAATGCTCTCCCTATTTTGCGGCGGCGGTAATATCTCTAATACCCAAAAAAAATAAGGATCCAGAGTTACCTGGGTCATATAGACCTATATCAGTTCTCAATGCGGACTACAAACTGCTTACATCGATTTTGGCAAAAAGACTAAAACCCCATCTCGGGTTAATAATACATGAGAATCAAGCCGGGTTCATGGCAGGGAGGAATCCGGCCAAAAACACCCGTAAGATCTTGACTCTAATTGATTATTTTTGGAACAAGCTCAGAACGGATAAATACAGAGCGAAGTTAGACCTGGCTCTGCTGACTGTCGACGCGGAGAAGGCGTTCGACCGGGTTTCTTGGAAACATCTGTTTCATTCTTTAGAGCAGTTTGGTATGAGGGGGCATATCCAGGAAGTAGTTCGCATTATTTATTCTGCCCCAAATTCAGCTTTGCTTATCAATGGCGAACTTTCCCAACCGGTAATACTACACAGGGGCACCCGTCAAGGATGTCCCCTATCTCCTCTCCTGTTTAACATCTCATTGGAGCCTCTTGCAATCATACTTCGTCAACGTTTAGAAGGGATTCGAATAGGGGCACAAAAATTAGTATTATTGATGTATGCGGACGATATCTTATTGTGTTTAAGTAATATTAAAAAGTATCTCCCGCTCCTTTTGGAACTGGTTAACAGCTTTGGCAGTATATCGGGTTTTAGAATTAACTGGTCCAAATCGGAACTGTTATGGATAAATAAAAAAGATCATATTATCAAACATCCTTTCAAAGAAACAGAGCAGATAACATACTTAGGGCTCACTCTAAATTCAAATCCTTCAGAGTGGTATAACCTGAATTACAATAAATGTTTTTCAGAATGTAAAAAAAAAATGGAAGACTGGATAAAATTGCCTATCTCCCTATCAGCTAGGGCCACGCTTTTAAAAACTATTTTATTTCCCAAAATATTCTACTTCATTCAAAATATACCGCTACCTATCCATAAAAAGGATATAATAAGTTATAATAAGGCATGTGCCAAATTTCTATGGCAAGTCTCTAGAGTTCGGATTTCTGTAGCACGCTTGATGAACAAGGTAGAAGCTGCCGGCTTATCACTGCCAAATATATTATTTTATAGCCAGGCGGCTCGGGTTAAGGTAGCAGTGGATTGGTTGACAGGACTAGAACAGGTATCCCCAGTAAGCTGGGAAACAGCATTGATCGCTCCCGTACGTTTAGATGCGATATTGCATTGCCCAATTACCGCATTGCCAACACAAATTTTTATGATGGAAACTTTTAAAAACATAATAACTGCCTGGCAAAAGTATTGTGTGGATCTGGGTGCTTCACCCTATGTATCCAAATATTTACCGATTACAGGGAATCCCAATTTTTCTCCAGGTATCACAGATCAGGTTTTTAGAGATTGGGCAGGCAGAGGGCTCGGTTATGTGATACAATTTCTTAATTCGGATCTAGAGATACTCACTTTCAGGGAATTGAGCAATATGTTTGGATTATCGAATAAAGAGTTTTATGCTTACTTACAGTTAAGACATTTTATTCAGGAACTAAAGATAATTTATTACGGGATAGATTGGTCACTTGGTGAGGCACAAAGTAGTATTAATAATTTCCAAAGAGGGGATTATTCTATTGCTCCGTTTTATTCCCTTCTCATGCTTGAGCCTTCCTCAACCCAAATAGAGTACATAGTATCTTTATGGGATAAATCTCTCCCGCAAATTGATGCTGAGACGGTAAAGAACGCCTTTAGGGTAATTCAGAAAAGCTGGGTGCTGACCACTTGGCGAGAAACGCAGATTAAAGTAGCCTTAAAAGTGTATTTAACGCCTGCAAAGCTATCTAAATGGTACAATTCAACGATCACCTGCTCCAGATGTAGTGCAGCTAAGGCGGGCATGCTGCACTGTTTCTGGTCATGCCCCAAGATAGCTCAATTTTGGGCTAGGATAATATATTGGATGAAAGCTACGCTTAAAATTCAATACGAGATTTCACCATTAGAAATATTTTTTTTGGTGAAATCTCATTATACGCCTAGAAACTATAAAATGATTAACCAGATTATATTGGTCGGACGTAATCTAATCCTAAAAACATGGAAGGCCAAGTCTGCCCCAAACATAAAATCTTTGAAGAGTGAGTTGACTTCTCAACTTATATTTGAACAATATAATTTACAGAACCCAACAGATACCCAGATTGCTATCTTTATTAAACACTGGAAATTGTTTATTACTTCTTTTTCAGTGGAGACTCAAAAGACGTTGGTCAGGCCATTGAAAAACTCCATTTATATTCAATCTCAAGTCCTAGCAGGCCATCTTCCAAGTATTTGGTTGGAGGACAGTGTGGATATGGGATAGACTTGAATCAGTGAGGAGGCGGACACTTCAATACTAAGGGGAACTAGAGGGATGGGTTGGGGAGAGAGAGAGCGAGTTTCCTTCCTTTTTTTTTTTTTTTTTTTTTGTGTTTGTCTGGTTCGGTGTTTTAGAAAATAAATAGGAAAAACTCCAACATTTATGAGCTAGTATCGACAAGCAAAGACTGTATTGTCTATATTTAAGTTAATTATAGGTAATGGGGCCCTGAGTGTCGCAAAAGGTAACACACCTGTATTATTGTACTCTTTTTTTTCTTGTTTTGTGTGTTTTCTTTTTTGTTGGAAATAAAATAATTAAAAAAATAAAAAATAAAAAAAAACAAAAAACGTAAACGTTTAAATTCTGTTTATATGCATCCTGTAGTTATTACAGAGGTTTTTTTCCAGTTCCTGATGCTATTTCAGATATGATTTCAAAGGAATGGAATAGACAGGGTACTTCTTTTATTCCTTTTTCAAGGTTTAAAAAATTGTATCCTTTGCCAACTGATAGATTAGAGTTTTGGGAAAAGATCCCCAAAGTTGATGGGGCCATCTCTACTCTTGCTAAGCGTACTACTATTCCTACGGAAGATAGTACTTCTTTTAAAGATCCTTTAGATAGGAAACTTGAATCTTATCTAAGGAAGGCTTATTTATGTTCAGGTCATCTTCTTAGGCCTGCTATTTCTTTGGCTGATGTTTCAGCTGTTTCGACTTTTTGGTTGGAAACTTTAGCGCAACAAGTATCGGATCATAATGTGTCTAGCATTGTTAAATTAATTCAACATGCTAATAATTTTATTTGTGATGCCATTTTTTTTATATAATCAGGATTGATGTTAGATATATGTATTTAGCTATTTTAGCTAGAAGAGTTTTATGGCTTAAATCTTGGAATGCTGATATGACTTCTAAATCGACATTGCTATCTCTTTCTTTCCAAGGTAATAAATTATTTGGTTCTTACTTGGATTCAATAATTTCAACTGTCACTGGGGGAAGGGAGCTTTTTTGCCTCAGGATAAAAAGTCTAAGGGCAAATTTAAAGCTTCTAACCATTTTCGTTCCTTTTGACCTAATAAAGAACAGAAATCTAATCCTTCCCCTAAGGAATCTGTTTCCAATTGGAAGCCTTCCTCAGTCTGGAATAAATCCAAGCCATTTAAGAGATCTAAACCAGCCCCCAAGTCCGCATGAGGGTGCGGCCCTTATTCCAGCTCAGCTGGTAGGGGGCAGATTAAAATTTTTCAAAGATGTTTGGATCAATTCAGTCCAAAATCATTGGATTCAGAGCATTGTCTCTCAGGGGTACAGAATAGGTTTCAGAGTAAGACCGCCTGTGAGAAGATTTTTTTTCTCAAGCATTCCAGTGAACCCAGAGAAAGCTCAGGCTTTCCTGAAGTGTGTTTCAGACCTGGAGTTATCAGGGGTAATCATGCCGGTTCCGTTTCAGGAACAGGGTCTGGGGTTTTATTCAAATCTATTCATTGTCCCAAAGAAAGAAAATTCATTCAGACCAGTTCTGGATCTAAAGATCTTGAATCGTTATGTAAGAGTACCAACATTCAAAATGGTGACTATAAGGACTATTCTGCCTTTTGTTCAGCAAGGGCATTATATGTCCACAATAGACTTACAGGATGCATATCTTCATATTCCGATTCATCCAGATCATTATCAGTTCCTGAGATTCTCTTTTCTAGAAAAGCATTACCAATGTGTTGCTCTTCCTTCTGGCCTAGCGACAGCTCCAAGAATCTTTTCAAAGATTCTCGGTGCCCTACTCTCTATAATCAGAGAGCAGGGTATTGCAGTGTTTCCTTATTTGGACGATATCTTGGGTCTAGCTCAGTCTTTACGTTCTGCAGAATCTCACACAAATCAACTAGTGTTGTTTCTTCAAAGACCTGGTTGGAGGATCAATTTACCAAAGAGTTCTTTGATTCCTCAGTCAAGGGTAACTTTTTTAGGTTTTCAGATAGATTCAGTGTCCATGACTTTGTCTCTAACAGACATGAGATGTTTAAAATTGGTTTCTGCCTGTCGGAACCTTCAGTCTCAATCATTCCCTTCAGTAGTTATGTGCATGGAAGTTTTAGGTCTCATGACTGCAGCGTCGGACGCGATCCCCTTTGCTCGTTTTCATATGAGACCTCTCCAGCTTTGTATGCTGAATCAATGGTGCAGGGATTATACACGGATATCACAGTTAATATTATTAAATCCCAATACTCGACTTTCTCTGTCTTGGTGGTTAGATCACCATCGTATAATTCTAGGGGCCTCTTTTGTTCGTCCAACCTGGACTGTGATCACAACAGATGCGAGTCTTTCAGGTTGGGGAGCTTTTTGGGGATCTCTGACAGCACAAGGGGTTTGGAAATCTCAAGAGGCGAGATTACCAATCAATATTTTGGAACTCCGTGCGATTCTCAGAGCTCTTCAGTTTTGGCCTCTATTGAAGAGAGAACCGTTCATTTGTTTCCAGACAGACAATGTCACAACGGTGGCGTATGTCAATCATCAGGATGGGACTCGCAGTCCTCAGGCTATGAAGGAACTATCCCGGATACTTGTTTGGGTGGAATCCAGCTCCTGTCTAATTTCTGCGGTCCATATCCCAGGTATAGACAATTGGGAAGCGGATTATCTCAGCCGTCAAACTTTACATCCGGGAGAGTGGTCTCTTCATCCAGATGTGTTTTCTCAAATTGTTCAGATGTGGGGGCTTCCAGAAATAGATCTGATGGCATCTCATATAAACAAGAAACTTCCCAGGTACCTGTCCAGGTTCAGGGATCCTCAGGCGTAAGCAGTGGATGCATTGACACTTCCTTGGGGTTATCAACCTGCTTATATTTTTCCGCCTCTAGTTCTTCTTCCAAGAGTGATCTCCAAAATCATCATGGAGCAATAGTTTGTGCTGCTGGTGGCTCCAGCATGGGCTCACAGGTTTTGGTATGCAGATCTTGTTTGGATGTCCAGTTGCCAACCTTGGCCACTTCCATTAAGGCCAGACCTTCTATCTCAAGGTCCGTTTTTCCATCAGGATCTCAAATCATTAAATATGAAGGTATGGAAATTGAACGCCAAGTGCTTAGTCATAGAGGTTTCTCTGACTCAGTGATTAATACTATGTTACAGGCTCGTAAATCTGTTTCTAGAAAGATTTATTATAGGGTTTGGAAGACTTACATTTCATGGTGTTCTCATAAATTTTCTTGGCATTCTTTTAGACTTCCTAGATTTTTACAGTTTCTTCAGGATGGTTTGGATATGTCTGCAAGTTCGTTGATAGGACACATCTCTGCTCTTTCTGTTTTATTCCACAGAAAAATTGCTAAACTCCCTGATATTCACTGTTTTGTACAGGCTTTGGTTCGTATCAAGCCTGTCATTAAATCAATCTCTCCTCCTTGGAGTCTTAATTTGGTTTTGAAGGCTTTACAGGCTCCTCCGTTTGAGCCTATGCATTCTTTGGACATTAAATTGCTTTCTTGGAAAGTGTTGTTCCTTTTTGGCCATCTCTTTTGCTAGAAGACTTTCTGAATTATCTGCTCTGTCTTGTGAATCTCCTTTTTCTGATTTTTCATCCAGATAAGGCAATTTTGTGGACTTCATTTAAATTCTTAACTAAAGTTGTGAATTCTAACAACATTAGTAGAGAAATTGTTGTCCCTTCTTTGTGTCCTAATCTTAAGAATTCTTTGGAGAGATCTTTACATTCTTTGGATGTGGTGAGAGCTCTGAAATATTATGTTGAAGCTACATCATTTTTCAGGAAGACTTCTAGTCTATTTATCTTTTCTGGTTCCAGGAAAGGTCAGAAGGCTTCTCCCGTTTCTTTGGCATCTTGGTTAAAGCTTTTGATTCATCAAGCTTATTTGGAGTCTGGTAAATCCCCGCCTCAGAGAATTACAGCTCATTCTACTAGGTCAGTTTCCACTTCCTGGGCTTTTAAGAATGAAGTTTCAGTTGATCAGATTTGCAAAGCCGCAACTTGGTCTTCTTTGCATACATTTACTAAATTCTACCATTTTGATGTTTTTGCTTCTTCGGAAGCAATTTTTGGTAGAAAAGTTCTTGGGCAGCTGTTTCATTTTGATTCTTCTGCTTATAATTTTTTTTTCTTTTCAGTTATAAGATTTAACTTTTGATTTGCGTTGTGGATTAATTTTTTTCAGCGGAATTGGCTGTCTTTATTTTTATCCCTCCCTCTCTAGTGACTCTTGTGTGGAGTTCCGCATCTTGGGTATTGCTATTCCATACGTCACTAGCTCATGGACTCTTGCCAATTACATGAAAGAAAACATAATTTATGTAAGAACTTACCTAAATTCATTTCTTTCACATTTGGAAGAGTCCATGAGGCCCACCCTTTTTATGGTGGTTATGATTTTTGTATAAAGCACAATTATTCCAATTCCTTTGTTGATGCTTTTTACTCCTTTCTTTATCACCCCACTTCTTGGCTATTCGTTAAACTGAATTGTGGGTGTGGTGAGTGGGTGTATTTATTTATAGGCATTTTGAGTTTTGGCAATCTTTGCCCCTCCTCGTAGGATTGTATATCCGATACGTCACTAGCTCATGGACTCTTGCCAATATGAAAGAAATGAATTTATCAGGTAAGTTCTTACATAAATTTATGTTTTTTTACCTGGGGATTTTGCTTCGCAGATAACTTCTGCGGTTTCAGTAGCTTTATCAGCTTTTCCGCAAGAGGAAATCTAAATATATTGCTATTAATAGGGGTTCTGACTCCGCTAAAGCTGCATTAGTCAGTTTGTCCCAATTATCTGATGAGGATGGTACCTCAGTGGCTTCTGAGGGAGAATTGTCAGATTCTGATACTGTGGTGACTAATTCTGCAGGTTCAGAGGAGTTTTAATTTCAGATTTAAGTTAGAACACCTCAGAGTACTTTTAAAGGAGGTTCTTGCTACTTTGGAAGAATTTGACTCGTCTGTCGTGGAGAATCCAAAGAGGTCTAGTAAACTTAATAGGGTATATGATGAACCCTCGTCTGTGGAAGTGTTTCCAGTTCCAGACCGTATGGAAGATATATCTCAGGAATGGGATAAACCAGGGATTTCTTATTCTCTGTCCCTTTTTTTTTTTTTAAAAGATCTCTGTCGCTGACTCTATTCGTGACTCGTGAGGCACAGTGTCCAAGGTAGAGGGAGCTATATCTACTCTTGCCAAGAGAACTACTATTCCTATTGAGGATAGTTGTTCTTTCAAGGATCCCATGTATAAGAAGCTTGAGGCTTTTTTGAAGAAAATGTACATTCATCAGGGATTGCAGTGGCAGCCTGTTGCTAGTATTGCTACAGTTGCAGGGGCAGCATCTTATTTGTGTGATGACTTATCTAATCTAATCTTAGAGAAAACAACTATAGAGGAGATCCAAGACAGGATCAAGGCTCTAAAGCGAGCCAATACCTTTATTTGTGATGCTAACATGCAAGTTCTTAGGCTGGGAGCTAAGATTTTTGGCTTCACTGTTTTATCTTGCAGAGCTCTGTGGTTAAAATCTTGGTCTGCAGATGTAACATCCAAGTCCAAGCTTTTATCTGTGCCTTATAAGGGTAAGACCTTGTTTGGTCTGAGTTTGGCTGAAATAATTTCTGAAATTACAGGTGGAGAGGGCACTTTCCTACCTCAGGATAAAAAGAATAGACTTAAGGGTCGACAGAGTTCTAATTTTCGTTCCTTTCGTAACTTTATGGGACAAAAGTCTTGCTCCTCCTCTTCCAAGCCGGAACAATCCAAGTCTTCTTGGAGGTCCAATAAGCCTTGGAATAAAGGAAAGCAAGCCAAGAAACCTTAGGAATCGCCCCCATCCTGTATTGGATCAAGTGGGGACAGACTCTCTCTTATTTTCGTCAGGCTCAGATACGCAATGTCCTAGATTCTTGGGCCGTAGACATAGTGTTCCACGGTTAAAGAATAGGATTCAGATCCTGTCCCAGGGGCAGATTCCACCTGTCAAGGTTATCTGCGGACCAGATAAAGAGAGAGGCCTTCTTAAAGGGATGGTAAGGTCAGAAATGTTTTATGCATTTTTAAACCGTAATACTAGCTATAAAAAGTTCACCAGATACCTTGTGCTGCGCTTTTTCAATCGTTCACTTGCTATTGTGGACAAAAAATATGTAGATTTCCAAACCCACCGTGAGGCTAATTTGCATTAGCCAATCACGGTGGGCAACCTGTGTTTTCGCTTCCCTTCAGTTCCAGGTACTTGGAAGAAAACGCATGCACTCTGATGTGCCTAATTTTATTGCATGCGCTTTGTGTTTTGCAATTCCATCTATGATGTCAGCGGTTGTAAATGTGCATGCGTAGGCATATGTAAATCAAGCCAAATAATATATGTGTGTGTTTGAGGTTTCAATACTGCCCGTTTTAGGGGGCTGGAAGTTGTGACGTCAGGTATAGAAATAAACATTTTAAAACATCATCGGACCTTCGTTTTGAAAAACATTAATTGTAAGTAAATTCACATTCATAAATAATATGTAAAAGTTTGCATTTGAAAAAGTGATATTTTTATATTGACTTTACTAATACTTTAAACTGCGTAAAGGACCTATCTTCCCAGTGGGTGATTGTTCCAGCTCCTCTAGAGGAACAAGGTCTAGAATTCTATTCAAATCTATTTGTAGTTCCAAAAAAGGAGGGCACTTTCCGTCCCATACTGGACCTGAATTGTCTCAACCAATTCCTTACGGTTTCATCCTTTAAAATGGAGACTATCCGTTACATTCTTCCTTTGGTTCAAGAGGGTCAGTTCATGGTGACCATAGACCTGAAGTACCCGTATTTTCATGTTCCCATTCACAGGGATCATTATCAATATGTGAGGTTTGCCTTTCTGGACAATCATTTCCAGTTTGTTGCTCTTCCTTTTGGCCTTGCTACAGCTCCCAGAATTTTCACATAGGTTTTGGGGGCCCTTCTGGCTGTGGTCAAGTCCCAGGGAATTGCGGTGGGGCCTTATTTGGCGCCATCTTTCATCTTTTCATCTAGCAAAATCTCATACAGAGATGTTGTTGTCTATTCTACTTTCCCACGGGTGGAAAGTGAATCTGGGAAAGAGTTCCCTTGTACCAGATACAAGGGTGTGTTTCTTAGGAACAATTATAGATTCCCTGTCCATGAAGATTTTTCTGACGGACGTCAGTAAATCCAAACTTCATGCTTCTTGCCTTTCTCTCCAGTCTGCTGTTCGTCCATCAGTGGCTCAATGCATGGAGGTGATTGGTCTGATGGTTCCCTCCATGGACATCATTCCTTTTGCTCGATTCCATTTGAGACTTCTGCAACTTTGCATGCTCAGTCAATGGAACGGGGATCACTCAGATCTCTCGCAGAGGATACATCTGAATTCCTCAACACGAGTCTCTCGTGGTGGATTTTACATGACCATCTGTCTTGGGGTACATACTTTCTGAGGCCTTCTTGGGTGATTGTGACCACGGATGCCAGCTTGTTGGGCTGGGGAGCAGTTTGGGGCTCTTTAAAAGCACAGGGCCTGTGGACTCCAGAGTAGTCTTCTCTTCCAATAAACATTTTGGAGTTGTGAGCAATCTTTAAAGGGCCACTGTAAGTAAATATTTTCTATGCCTGTTACTAACTAACTACCCCAAATACGCTTTTTATCAATAGCATTTCATTAACATATCTCTACCGTATATCAGAAATCGTGTCTGCAAATTTAATTGTTTTCCAAACCCACTCCGTGGGTATCCTTTGCTCTGTACCAATCCGCTTACAATACCTAGGTTTCAAAATGGCGCTTTAAACACAAAGTTACTGGTTTAAGTATTTTGAACACGCAGTGCTGAAAATAGTGGGCAGGATAACGTGACATCATCGGCGAATAAAAGATATAACTTTTAGAACGTTATGAAACTTCGTTTTGGAGAAAATATAGGTCAGTAGGTTTTAATTAATGTTTATTAACTTTAATATGTTAGTTGTTTAGCTTAAAAATTATAACAGAAAGTAATCCTTTAATGCTTTAATAGCCTGGCCTCAAATAGCTTTGGTCCGATTTATCACATTCCAGTCAGATAACATCACCTCGATGGCTTACATCAACCACCAGGGAGGAACTTGGAGTTCCTTGGCTATGAACAAGGTGACTCGCATTCTGCAGTGGGCGGAGTCTTACTTTTGCCGTTTCTCTGCTATCCACATACCTGGGTGGACAACTGGGAGGCGGATTTTCTGAGCAGGCAGACTTTTCATCCGGGAGAGTGGGCTTTTCACCCAGAGGTTTTCACAATGATAACTCTCAGGTGGGGGGTTCCGGAGTTGGAGCTGATGGCATCTCGTCAAAATGCCAAGCTTCCAAATTATGGTTCAAGATCAAGAGACCCTCAAGCTGTTCTGATAGACGCTCTGGCGGTTCCTTGGAACTTCAATGTAGCATACCTGTTTCCTCCGTTTGCTCTACTTCCACGATTAATAGCTTGCATCAAACATGAGTGAGCGTCTGTGATTCTAATAACTCCTGCATGGCCTCGCAGGATCTGGTTTGTGGATCTGGTGACAATGTAATCTCTTCCGCCTTGGAGGTTACCTGTGAGGATGGACCTTCTACTTCAGGGTCCCTTCCTTCATCCAAATCTGGATTCTCTGAAGCTGACTGTTTGGAGTTTGAACATCTAGTTTTGGCTAGATGTGGCTTCTCTGAGAAAGTCATAGATACTCTGCTTCAGGCTCGTAAACCGGTTACTCGCAGAATTTACCATATGGCGTAACTACCTTCATTGGTGTGATTCAAAGGATTTCTCTTGAAACAAAGTAAGGGTTCCTCGTATTTTGGCTTTTCTTCAGGTGGGCCTGGAGAAAGGATTGTCAGTCAGTACTCTGAAGGGTCAGATTTCTGCACTGTCCTTTTGCATAAACGTCTGGCAGATCTGACAGACGTTCAGTCTTTTGTTCAGGCCTTGGTTAGAATCAGGCCTGCGTTTAAACCTGTTGCTCTTCCTTGGAGCCTTTAATCTTGTTTTTAAAGTTTTGCAGCAGGCTCCGTTTGAGCCGATGCATTCGGTTGATATTAAGTTACTATCTTGGAAGGTCTTGTTTCTGATTACTATTTTTTCTGCGCACAGAGTTTCCGAAACTTTCGGCTTTGCAGTGTGATTCCATTTTTCATGCTGGTAAGGCGGTCCTATGTATTAAGCTGGGGTTTCTCCCTAAGGTAGTGTCGGATCGCAATATTAATCAGGAAATTGTTGTTCCTTCTTTTTGTCCTAATCCTTCACAAAAGGAAAGTCTTTTGCATAAATTGGATGTTGTGCATGCTCTTAAAATTTACCTTCAAGCAACTAAAAGTTTTCGGCAGACTTCTGCCTTGTTTGTTGTTTTCTCTGGAAAGTTTAGGGATCAGAAGGCCACTTCTGCTACTCTCTCTCTCTGGTTGAGAAGTGTTATCCGTTTAGCTTATGAGACAGCTGGACAGCAGCTTCCTGAGAGAATTACGGCTCATTCCACTAGAGTGGTTTCATCTTCTTGGGCTTCCAAAAATGAAGCTTCAGTGGAGCAAATTTGCAAGACTGCCACATAGTCCTCCATACATACTTTTTCCAAAGTCTACAAATGTTATACTTTTGCCTCAGCTGAGGCTTATTTTGGGAGAAAAGTTCTTCAAGCGGTGGTGCTTTCGGTTTAGGTCCCCCTGTCTTGTTCTCCCTCCCTTTCATTCTGTGTCCTCTAGCTTGGGTATTGGTTCCCACTAGTAAATAGAATAATTTGTGGACTCTCTATGCCTTAGGAAAGAAAACAAAATTTATGCTTACCTAATAAATGTATTTATTTCCAGGCATGGGGAGTCTACGGCCCACCCTTATTTATGTTCAAGCGACAGTTTTTTTGTTAAAACCTCAGGCACCTCTATACCTTTTGTGTTATCTTGTTTTTCCATTTTCTTTCTGCCAAATGACTGGGGGTTATGGGTAAGGGAAGCAATACTTAACAGCTCTGCTGGGTTGCTCTTTGCCTCCTCCTGCTGGCCAGGAGTGAATATCCCACTAGTAATTAGAATGATTTGTGGACTTGATTATCAAGTAAGCATAACATTTAAAAAAAAAAAATTGTGTGTGATTCAGACGGTGAATAAAAGTTTCGAATTTATTTATATTATCAAATTTACTTAGTTATCATAGTATTTTTTTGTGGATGAGATACCTAGATATGTAGCATGTACATTTATGGTGCAATACATGATAGGAAACTGTTGCCACCTTGTGTTCTTGCAAGTGTATAACATAGTAGTAAAGCCGCTGCCATATATTGCTCCAGTCATGTGTACACTCCCACACATGCCTACCTGCTTTTCAACAAAGGATACCAAGAGGACAAAATAAATTTGGTTGTAATAGTTAATTGGAATTTTACACTCTATCTGAATCATGAAATACATTTTGGGGTTTCATGCCCCTTTAATTGTTGGTCTTAAAATCAGTGTAAATATTTTCTTGTTTAAATAAAATTATTTGAGATGCTAAATTTCTAAAAACATATATCCAATACAGTTATTTCTATAATTGTTGGCTGTCCCCACTGATCTATGCTAGGGAAATACCAAAGGTCTCTTGCCCAATCAGACACCATACTTTTGTCTTGTCTGGATTTTACATCAATGCTTTTTAAATACAAATGCTAGGAAAAAAACACCCAGGAAGGTGGCGCACTTTTATACTAATAGAGATAAAAACAGACAATATAAAGAAAACAAGCCTATAGCTGTAGGACACTTTTTGACAGCTGTGGAAATATTTAGAGACCTTAAAAGTATTGCAGCTCTATATGTAGTATATTTAAGATCTGTATACAAAATAGTCAGATACTTCAACAGTGTATGTGAAAAGTTCCACTGTGTTAACTTGTGGTAAGAAGAAGTCCAATTTCAGGACGGTACAAGGCAGCTCCACTTGTGGAGAATGATCTCGGTTCCACGTAGTGATCTAGATCAAAAGAGAAAGGGGCGCCTCATAGTGAACTCTGTAAACAAAGATGTTAGAATTGAGTAAAGAATAAAACTCACAATTGAGATGGCACTTGTAAAAGTGCAAACAGGCAGGCTGACGATTGCAGTGGTCAGCTCACTGGATACTTGTCCCGTATCAGGGTTGGTGAAGGGATTTCTCCTATGTCTGGGTAGATGCACTCTCCGGTTTCTCAACGTCCAACCATGGATGTGCCAGTAGGGATCTCACAGTGAGTCCGAGTGAATGTACTGGAAAAAATCACTTGTAAAAGGGTCACAAAGTTGAAGTTACGCCAGGGCTGGATATTTCAACAAGACAACGACCCAAAACACTGCTCAAAATCTACTCTGGCATTTATGCAGAGAAACAAGTACAATGTTCTGGAATGGCCATCCGAGTCCTCAGACCTGAATATCATTGAAAATCTGTGTGGTGATTTGAAGCGGGCTGTCCATGCTCGACACTCATTACAGGCTATAGGAAGCGTCTATAGGCTGTTATTTCTGCTAAAGGAGGCTCTACTAAATATTGATGCAATATTTCTGTTGGGGTGCCCAAATTTATGCACCTGTCTAATTTCGTTTTAATGCATATTGCACATTTTCTGTTAATCCAATAAACCTAATTTCACTACTGAAATATTACTGTGTCCTTCAGTTATCTGATAGATCAAAATGAAATTGCTGATCTAAACACCCAATTATTTATAAATGTAAATCATGGAATTTGTCAGGGGTGCCTAAACTTTTGCATACAACTGTATATGTTTCTACAGTAACTTGGAATTCTGTATAGAGTGTAGTTATTAGAATAGAAGAACAAAGATCACTTGTTAATATAGGTCACTGATTGTAAAAGGACACTACCTTGCTATAATGCAGTGTGATAACTGTGGGAGGAAGTCGGGTGAAAATGTCAAAACTAGCTGTCTGCTATAAATAAAGAGGTGTGTGGTTATCAGGCAAAAGGAAATAGGTTACAATATCTTGATCTGTAGGAGTACAGGGAGATATACCGGTATATGTGAGGGTATCCACATGTGTAAAACGGAAGAGTTTGTTGACACAAGACCAGTAAACAAAAAGGATCAGATTGGAAAGTTAGGAGACATTATTGCATATGTTTAGTATGAATATCAATTTCCTATTAATATGCTTTTTAATGTACAAGTACAAAACCCTTTATTCAAACTGCTTGAGACTGGAAAAGGTTTAAATTTCAGAATTGTTTGGAATTAAGAATATTTGTGTATTTTCATCTGTAAAATGGGACAGTTTGGAGAGGGAATTATGCCAAGTGTAAACAACAATATTTTATGTCATTTAACCAATTTTTATATGTCCTAATACAGCTTATAAATGTAACCTAAAGGTAGTTTTATAATGCTTTTTATATACATAGTAACATCAGATTGTATTTTAGAATACAAATACCAAACCAAAGACAGAGAATATTGCAACTTTGGCTTCAATGTACTAAACGATGTGCGGAAAAGCTTTTCAACTTGAGAAGTTGTCTACACGTCTTCATGACATACGGGCAGCCAGCAAAGGGCCTGTCAATCACCCCGAGTGAGCAAGTTTGGGGCGATTTCTCTCTGCCACCTCCGAAAGTTTAAGAAGCAGCAGACTGATGACCGCTGCTTCCTACATTGCGGGTAACAGGCTGGCACGTGCGAACCTGCCCCGCAAGGGCTCTGAAGCAGCTTTGCATCCTAAAAGCTTGTAGCTATGTTCAAATGGTTTGGTTTTGTAATTATCTCCTTTACATTACTTTTTTGTTATTTTTTGCTCACAAATATTTTTTGCTTTAATCTAATCCACTTGGTAAAATGGTACCACTCTTTATCTGTTTTTTTACAGAAATTAATTCCACAGATAGAATTCCTTGGTTTGAGTCATAATAGTGTATCTTCAGTTGAGAATCTACAGGTATGTAGAGCGATTTTGTTACTTTTTTATTATAGTTTGCTTCATCTAAAAAACTTTATGTTCAGTATTATTTTTTATGCTCTGCCTGAAAATTTTTATTCCCCAATTTTTTATTTTTAAGTACGAAGTTTATTTTCACAATTATAGACTTATGAAAATTGTATTTAATGTAATTAATGCATCATATGGGCTTTAAACTCAAAACTGATTTCCCCATAAGATGTATTAAAGGGACAGTATACTTTAAAAGCGACACAAAAGTCAAAATTAAACTTTTATGATTCATACCTAGCATGCAGTTAAATGGCCGGAAATAGTGTTGTCATTTAGTGTTCTGGCAAATGGATAACATTATTGCATAACTTCTGCCATATAGTGATTGACACATGCACTCTGCTGAGCTTATGTCCCTGCTTTTTAACTAAAGATACCAAGAGAACAAATAAAATTTGATAATGGTAATAAATTAGAAATTTGTTTAAAATTGCATGCTCTATCTGAATCATGAAAGAAAATAAATTGTGGCATGTCCTTTTTATTATTATTTATTAAATGTTGTAGTTAGAATGAAAATGTTAATATATTGATATGACAAGCCGGACATTATATTTTAAATTAGCCATTTACTAACCATTTTTGTTGTTTCCTGTAGCACTTGTACAACCTGATTCATTTGGATCTTTCCTACAACAACCTCTCGTCACTGGACGGTGTCCATGCAAAGGTCGGAAATATAAAGACATTAAATATATCCGGAAATGTATTGTCAAATCTCAGTGGTCTAAATAAACTGTATTCCCTTGTAAACCTGGACTTGAGCAGCAACAAAATTGACCAGGTATTGTATATTTAAAATATATATATATAAAAAATAACAGTTGGCTTTCAACATTGTGTTCATGTTTTTTTACTAAACGTTTTAATCTTGTCTGCTACTTTTACCTTTTGTTTATAAAACGTGGTCTGTGCACATCATAAGCTGTCAAAAGAAAAATATTTTTTCTTTCCAAAAGCTAACCAAACAAAGGAACGCTGAGATTTTCACCTGTTAAAGGGGCACTCAAGTCAAAATAAACTTTTATGATTCAGAAAGAGCATTCAGTTTTAAGACACTTTCCAATTTACTTCTATTATTACATTTTGCACAGTATTTTTATTTACACAATTTCTGGGGAACAAAATCCTACTGAGCATGTGCACAAGCTCACAGGATATATGTATACTAGTCTGTGATTGGCTGATGTCTGTCACATGATACAGGGTGCCAGAAAATGAGAGAGAAAAATAAATTTGTCCTGAAAAAATCAGCTTTTTTGAAATTTAGAGTAGGTGTTAAATCATTGTCTTTTTATTAAATACTTGTTAATTATGCAATTCTAGTACATTGAATGGTCCTTTAACTGGGTAATTTACAGGGGTGACTGTACTGGCTGCAGCTGCTTATGTTATTGGAAATTAACATAGATTATATTTCTTTCCTATGGCATGGAGAGTCCACAATTTCATTCCAATTACCAGTGGGATATTCAACTCCTGGCCAGCAGAAGGAGGCAAAGAGCACCCCAGCAGAGCTGTTAAGTGTCACTTCCCTTACCCATAATCCCCAGTCATTCTTTGCCTCTATCACTGGGAGGATGTGCGAAGATGGTGTCTGAAGATATGTAATCCTTTAATGGGTACTTTTCCCTGCAAGCAAGGATGGGGGCTATGCTATGTCCATGTAAATCTCTTTATTAAGAGTATTGGTGGCTTTTAGCGAGGGCGAGGTGGTCTTTGCTTAACTTCTGACATTATTGCTACCCCTATTAGAAAAGACAGAGTAACCAACCCTGACTTTCTATTTTTCTTTTTCCAGAAGTGGAGGAATCTGTCACACCTTAGAAGCTATTCCCTGCCTGGCTGCAAGATCCACAGGTAAGTGCTTTACCTTCTAGGTTAGAAGGTACCAGCACTCTAAGGGTTAATCTCTCTATGGATTTTTCTTCTTGGGACTCATTGTCTCTCTTTATTAAGAGATATAGATTTATCATAAGACATTGTTAGGGGCACTGCATACTGTTGAGGGTTTTATGATGCTGACAGAAATTTAGATGAAAACTAATTTTTCAACTTAATTATTTAAGCGCTTTGAGAGATCTTAACCTTTATTTGGGGCACATATAAGCAGTTATATGGAAGGGGATAGATTTTTACTTGCACGCTGTTTTTTTTTTTTTTTTTTATGGCACAGTTTATTTTAAGTTTCGGTCAGGTTTCCCGCACTTCCACTTATCGGCTACTCTGTCAGAGCGGAGTTTGTAGCAGTGTGTGTGGAGGTCTTCATTGTTTGCTCCTGTTCGGATCATCTTAATACGGTCCTATATTTATAATTTCTCTGCTAGTGGGATAGATCGACTGATTCAAGGAGTGGTAAGCCCTCAGCAGAGCTGAGGTATTACGGTGCCGGTATTTTTATTTTTATTTTATATATAAATTTTTTGGTGCACAATATTTGAGAGTAATCTTTATTTTGATAATTTCTTGTGGGGTCCAAGTTACTTATAGTTATGGACACTATTTAAGAAAGTGGGTCTTTTAAAAAATGTTTGTTTTGCTTGGAGGCTAAAGTTATTCCTCCTGTGCAGTTTTGCTCCTCTTGTCTAAATAAAACTTTATTATTTAAAGATAAGATTTCTCTCTCAGAGCCTTCTGTCTCTCAGGCTAGTTTTGCCCTAACATTGCCTCCGCTTTCCCCTCAAACATTCCAAGCTTTAACAGTTTTGCATGCAGTGCCCTGCGGTTCCTCTCGACAACCTCCTGGGGGTGTTTATTTAACAGTTTTTTTTGCTGCGTAGATAACTTCTGTGGTTTCTGCAGCATTATCAGCTTTACCTGTTGCTTGGAAGAGGAAGTCTAAAAATATTTCTCTCTGTAAGGATTCTGACTCCGCTAAGGCTGCGTTAGTCAGTCTCTCTGTTATCTGATGACGAGGATACCTCAGTGGCTTCTGAGGGTGAGATCTCAGACTCTGACTCTATAGTGGAAAGATCTACAGATTCAGAGGTTAATTTTAGATTTCAACTAGAACATCTCTGGTTACTTCTGGAGGTGGTCCTGGCTACTTTGGAAGACTCTGACTCATCTGTCGCTGAGAATCCAAAGAAGTCTAGTAAACTAAACAGATTATATGATGCAAATTCATTTGTGGAAGTTTTTCCAGTTCCGGACCGTATGTCGGGAATTATAGCTCACTAATGGGAAAAGCCAGAGATTCCTTTTCCCCCGTCCCCTGTTTTTAAAAAAAGTTTCCTGTTGCTGACTCTATACGGGACTCGTGGCGCACAGTGCTTAAGTAGAAGGAGCTATCGCTACTCTAGCCAATATAACTACTATTCCTATTGAGGATAGTTGTTCTTTCAAGGATCCCATGGATAAGAAGCTAGAGACTTACTTAAGAAAGATGTACCTTCATCAGGGATTACAGTGGCGACCTGTTGCAAGTATTGCTACAGTCGCAGGGACAGCATCTTATTGGTGCAATGCCTTGTCTGACCTGGTTTCAGAAGAGACTACTATAGAGGAGATCCAGGATAGGATCAAGGCTCTTATTCTGGCCAATACTTTATCTGTGATGCCAACATGCAAGTGCTTAGACTGGGAGCCAAGATTTCTAGCCTTGCTGTTCTAGCTCGCAGAGCTCTGTGGTTAAAATCTTGGTCTGCAGATATATCTTCCAAGTCCAAACTTCTCTCTTAACCTTGTAAGGGCAAGACTTTATTTGGTCCAGGTCTGGCTGAGATCATTTCTGAGATTACAGTTGGAAAGGGATCTTTCCTACCTCAGGACAAGAAGAATAGATCAAAGGGAACAGGGGCAGATTTATCCTGTCAAGGTTATCTGCAAACCAGGTAAAGAGAGAGGCCTTCTTAAACTGCGTAAAGGACATATCTTCCCTGGGGGTGATTGTTCCCGTTCCTGTAGCGGAACAGGGTCAAGGATTCTATTCAAATCTTTTTGTGGTTCCCTAAAAGGAGGGAACTTTCCGTCCCATCTTAGACCTAAAGTGTCTCAACAAATTCCTCAGGGTTCCGTCCTTTAAGATGGAAACTATTTGTTCCATTCTTCTATTGGTTCAGGAAGGTCAGTTCATAACGATCATAGACCAGAAGGACGCGTATTGACATTTTCCCATTCACAGGGAACATCACCAATTCCTACAGTTTGCCTTTCTGGACAAATATTTCCAGTTTGTTGCTCTTCCCTTTGGCCTTGCCACAGCTCCTCAAATTTTTACAAAGGTCCTACGGGACCTTTTGGCGATGGTCAGATCACAAAGAATAGCCTTATCTGGATGACATCTTGGTTCAAGCACCATCTTTTCTGTTAGCAAAATCACATACAGAGATGTTGTTGTTTATTTCTCCAACATAGGTGTGTCCGGTCCACGGCGTCATCCTTACTTGTGGGATATTCTCTTCCCCAACAGGAAATGGCAAAGAGCCCAGCAAAGCTGGTCACATGATCCCTCCTAGGCTCCGCCTACCCCAGTCATTCTCTTTGCCGTTGTACAGGCAACATCTCCACGGAGATGGCTTAGAGTTTTTTAGTGTTTAACTGTAGTTTTTATTATTCAATCAAGAGTTTGTTATTTTGAAATAGTGCTGGTATGTACTATTTACTCAGAAACAGAAAAGAGATGAAGATTTCTGTTTGTATGAGGAAAATGATTTTAGCAACCGTCACTAAAATCCATGGCTGTTCCACACAGGACTGTTGAGAGCAATTAACTTCAGTTGGGGGAACAGTGAGCAGTCTCTTGCTGCTTGAGGTATGACACATTCTAACAAGACGATGTAATGCTGGAAGCTGTCATTTTCCCTATGGGATCCGGTAAGCCATGTTTATTACGATCGTAAATAAGGGCTTCACAAGGGCTTATTAAGACTGTAGACTTTTTCTGGGCTAAATCGATTCATTATTAACACATATTTAGCCTTGAGGAATCATTTTATCTGGGTATTTTGATATAATAATATCGGCAGGCACTGTTTTAGACACCTTATTCTTTAGGGGCTTTCCCAAAGCATAAGCAGAACCTCATTTTCGCGCCGGTGTTGCGCACTTGTTTTTGAGAGGCATGGCATGCAGTCGCATGTGAGAGGAGCTCTGATACTTAGAAAAGACTTTCTGAAAGCGTCATTTGGTATCGTATTCCCCTTTGGGCTTGGTTGGGTCTCAGCAAAGCAGATACCAGGGACTGTAAAGGGGTTAAAGTTCAAAACGGCTCCGGTTCCGTTATTTTAAGGGTTAAAGCTTCCAAATTTGGTGTGCAATACTTTTAAGGCTTTAAGACACTGTGGTGAAAATTTGGTGAATTTTGAACAATTCCTTCATGTTTTTTCGCAATTGCAGTAATAAAGTGTGTTCAGTTTAAAATTTAAAGTGACAGTAACGGTTTTATTTTAAAACGTTTTTTGTACTTTGTTATCAAGTTTATGCCTGTTTAACATGTCTGAACTACCAGATAGACTGTGTTCTGAATGTGGGGAAGCCAGAATTCCTATTCATTTAAATAAATGTGATTTATGTGATAATGACAATGATGCCCAAGATGATTCCTCAAGTGAGGGGAGTAAGCATGGTACTGCATCATTCCCTCCTTCGTCTACACGAGTCTTGCCCACTCAGGAGGCCCCTAGTACATCTAGCGCGCCAATACTCCTTACTATGCAACAATTAACGGCTGTAATGGATAATTCTGTCAAAAACATTTTAGCCAAAATGAACACTTATCAGCGTAAGCGCGGCTGCTCTGTTTTAGATACTGAAGAGCATGACGACGCTGATAATAATATTTCTGAAGGGCCCCTAACCCAGTCTGATGGGGCCAGGGAGGTTTTGTCTGAGGGAGAAATTACTGATTCAGGGAACATTTCTCAACAGGCTGAACCTGATGTGATTGCATTTAAATTTAAGTTGGAACATCTCCGCATTCTGCTTAAGGAGGTATTATCCACTCTGGATGATTGTGACAAGTTGGTCATCCCAGAGAAACTATGTAAAATGGACAAGTTCCTAGAGGTGCCGGGGCTCCCAGAAGCTTTTCCTATACCCAAGCGGGTGGCGGACATTGTTAATAAAGAATGGGAAAGGCCCGGTATTCCTTTCGTCCCTCCCCCCATATTTAAAAAATTGTTTCCTATGGTCGACCCCAGAAAGGACTTATGGCAGACAGTCCCCAAGGTCGAGGGAGCGGTTTCCACTTTAAACAAACGCACCACTATACCCATAGAGGATAGTTGTGCTTTCAAAGATCCTATGGATAAAAAATTAGAAGGTTTGCTTAAAAAGATGTTTGTTCAGCAAGGTTACCTTCTACAACCAATTTCATGCATTGTCCCTGTCGCTACAGCCGCATGTTTCTGGTTCGATGAGCTGATAAAGGCGGTCGATAGTGATTCTCCTCCTTTTGAGGAGATTATGGACAGAATCAATGCTCTCAAATTGGCTAATTCTTTCACCCTAGATGCCACTTTGCAATTGGCTAGGTTAGCGGCTAAGAATTCTGGGTTTGCTATTGTGGCGCGCAGAGCGCTTTGGTTGAAATCTTGGTCGGCTGATGCGTCTTCCAAGAACAAGCTACTTAACATTCCTTTCAAGGGGAAAACGCTGTTTGGCCCTGACTTGAAAGAGATTATCTCTGATATCACTGGGGGTAAGGGCCACGCCCTTCCTCAGGATCGGCCTTTCAAGGCAAAAAATAAACCTGATTTTCGTCCCTTTCGTAGAAACGGACCAGCCCAAGGTGCTACGTCCTCTAAGCAAGAGGGTAATACTTCTCAAGCCAAGCCAGCTTGGAGACCAATGCAAGGCTGGAACAAGGGAAAGCAGGCCAAGAAACCTGCCACTGCTACCAAGACAGCATGAAATGTTGGCCCCCGATCCGGGACCGGATCTGGTGGGGGGCAGACTCTCTCTCTTCGCTCAGACTTGGGCAAGAGATGTTCTGGATCCTTGGGCGCTAGAAATAGTCTCCCAAGGTTATCTTCTGGAATTCAAGGGACTTCCCCCAAGGGGGAGGTTCCACAGGTCTCAGTTGTCTTCAGACCACATAAAAAGACAGGCATTCTTACATTGTGTAGAAGACCTGTCAAAAATGGGAGTGATTCATCCTGTTCCATTAAGAGAACAAGGGATGGGGTTCTACTCCAATCTGTTCATAGTTCCCAAAAAAGAGGGAACGTTCAGACCAATCTTAGATCTCAAGATCTTAAACAAGTTTCTCAAGGTTCCATCGTTCAAGATGGAAACCATTCGAACTATTCTTCCTTCCATCCAGGAAGGTCAATTCATGACCACGGTGGATTTAAAGGATGCGTATCTACATATTCCTATCCACAAGGAACATCATCGGTTCCTAAGGTTCGCATTCCTGGACAAACATTACCAGTTCGTGGCGCTTCCTTTCGGATTAGCCACTGCTCCAAGGATTTTCACAAAGGTACTAGGGTCCCTTCTAGCTGTGCTAAGACCAAGGGGCATTGCTGTAGTACCTTACTTGGACGACATTCTGATTCAAGCGTCGTCCCTTCCTCAAGCAAAGGCTCACACGGACATTGTCCTGGCCTTTCTCAGATCTCACGGATGGAAAGTGAACGTGGAAAAGAGTTCTCTATCCCCGTCAACAAGGGTTCCCTTCTTGGGAACAATAATAGACTCCTTAGAAATGAGGATTTTTCTGACAGAGGCCAGAAAAACAAAACTTCTAGACTCTTGTCGGATACTTCATTCCGTTCCTCTTCCTTCCATAGCTCAGTGCATGGAAGTGATCGGGTTGATGGTAGCGGCAATGGACATAGTTCCTTTTGCGCGCATTCATCTAAGACCATTACAACTGTGCATGCTCAGTCAGTGGAATGGGGACTATACAGACTTGTCTCCGAAGATACAAGTAAATCAGAGGACCAGAGACTCACTCCGTTGGTGGCTGTCCCTGGACAACCTGTCACAAGGGATGACATTCCGCAGACCAGAGTGGGTCATTGTCACGACCGACGCCAGTCTGATGGGCTGGGGCGCGGTCTGGGGATCCCTGAAAGCTCAGGGTCTTTGGTCTCGGGAAGAATCTCTTCTACCGATAAATATTCTGGAACTGAGAGCGATATTCAATGCTCTCAAGGCTTGGCCTCAGCTAGCGAGGGCCAAGTTCATACGGTTTCAATCAGACAACATGACAACTGTTGCGTACATCAACCATCAGGGGGGAACAAGGAGTTCCCTAGCGATGGAAGAAGTGACCAAAATCATTCTATGGGCGGAGTCTCACTCCTGCCACCTGTCTGCTATCCACATCCCAGGAGTGGAAAATTGGGAAGCGGATTTTCTGAGTCGTCAGACATTGCATCCGGGGGAGTGGGAACTCCATCCGGAAATCTTTGCCCAAGTCACTCAGCTGTGGGGCATTCCAGACATGGATCTGATGGCCTCTCGTCAGAACTTCAAAGTTCCTTGCTACGGGTCCAGATCCAGGGATCCCAAGGCGGCTCTAGTGGATGCACTAGTAGCACCTTGGACCTTCAAACTAGCTTATGTGTTCCCGCCGTTTCCTCTCATCCCCAGGCTGGTAGCCAGGATCAATCAGGAGAGGGCGTCGGTGATCTTGATAGCTCCTGCGTGGCCACGCAGGACTTGGTATGCAGATCTGGTGAATATGTCATCGGCTCCACCTTGGAAGCTACCTTTGAGACGAGACCTTCTTGTTCAGGGTCCGTTCGAACATCCGAATCTGGTTTCACTCCAGCTGACTGCTTGGAGATTGAACGCTTGATTTTATCGAAGCGAGGGTTCTCAGATTCTGTTATCGATACTCTTGTTCAGGCCAGAAAGCCTGTAACTAGAAAGATTTACCACAAAATTTGGAAAATATATATCTGTTGGTGTGAATCTAAAGGATTCCCTTGGGACAAGGTTAAGATTCCTAGGATTCTATCCTTCCTTCAAGAAGGATTGGAAAAAGGATTATCTGCAAGTTCCCTGAAGGGACAGATTTCTGCCTTGTCGGTGTTACTTCACAAAAAGCTGGCTGCTGTGCCAGATGTTCAAGCCTTTGTTCAGGCTCTGGTTAGAATTAAGCCTGTTTACAAACCTTTGACTCCTCCTTGGAGTCTCAATTTAGTTCTTTCAGTTCTTCAGGGGGTTCCGTTTGAACCCTTACATTCCGTTGATATTAAGTTATTATCTTGGAAAGTTTTGTTTTTAGTTGCAATTTCTTCTGCTAGAAGAGTTTCAGAATTATCTGCTCTGCAGTGTTCTCCTCCTTATCTGGTGTTCCACGCAGATAAGGTGGTTTTACGTACTAAACCTGGTTTTCTTCCAAAAGTTGTTTCTAACAAAAACATTAACCAGGAGATTATCGTACCTTCTCTGTGTCCGAAACCAGTTTCAAAGAAGGAACGTTTGTTGCACAATTTGGATGTTGTTCGCGCTCTAAAATTCTATTTAGATGCTACAAAGGATTTTAGACAAACATCTTCCTTGTTTGTTGTTTATTCCGGTAAAAGGAGAGGTCAAAAAGCAACTTCTACCTCTCTCTCTTTTTGGATTAAAAGCATCATCAGATTGGCTTACGAGACTGCCGGACGGCAGCCTCCCGAAAGAATCACAGCTCATTCCACTAGGGCTGTGGCTTCCACATGGGCCTTCAAGAACGAGGCTTCTGTTGATCAGATATGTAGGGCAGCGACTTGGTCTTCACTGCACACTTTTACCAAATTTTACAAGTTTGATACTTTTTGGGAGAAAGGTTTTGCAAGCCATGGTGCCTTCCATTTTGGTGACCTGATTTGCTCCCTCCCTTCATCCGTGTCCTAAAGCTTTGGTATTGGTTCCCACAAGTAAGGATGACGCCGTGGACCGGACACACCTATGTTGGAGAAAACAGAATTTATGTTTACCTGATAAATTACTTTCTCCAACGGTGTGTCCGGTCCACGGCCCGCCCTGGTTTTTTTAATCAGGTCTGATAATTTATTTTCTTTAACTACAGTCACCACGGTACCATATGGTTTCTCCTATGCAAATATTCCTCCTTAACGTCGGTCGAATGACTGGGGTAGGCGGAGCCTAGGAGGGATCATGTGACCAGCTTTGCTGGGCTCTTTGCCATTTCCTGTTGGGGAAGAGAATATCCCACAAGTAAGGATGACGCCGTGGACCGGACACACCGTTGGAGAAAGTAATTTATCAGGTAAACATAAATTCTGTTTCTTCATTCCCACAGGTGGAAATTGAATCTAGAGAAGAGTTCACTAGTGCTAGACGCCAGGGTGTGTTTTTCAGGAACGATTAAAGATTCTCTGTCCATGAAGATTGTTCTGACGAAGGTCAGAAAATCCAAAAGTCTGGCTTCTTGTATTCACTTCAGTCCTCTACCTGTCCATTTGTGGCTCAGTGTATGGAAGTAATTGCTCTGATGGTTGCTTCCATGGACATCATTCGATTTGCTCGGTTCCATCTGAGACCACTAGTTATGCATGCTCAGACAATGGAACGGAATCCACTTGGACCTATCGCAGAGGATAGCTCTGGATCCCCTATAAAGAGACTCTATCTTGGTGGATTTTGCAGGACCATCTGTCTCAGGGTACATGCTTCCTGAGACCATCCTGGGTAATTGTGACCACTGGTGGAGCCGTTTGGGGTTCTCTAAAGACTCAGGGTCTTTGGACTCGAGAGGAGTCTTCTCTTCGCATAAACATCCTAGCGTTGAGAGCAATTTACAATGTCTTAATAGCCTGGCCTCAACTAGCTATAGTCCGGTTTATCAGATTTCAAGCGGACAATATCACCTCCGTGGCATACATTAATCACCAGGGAGGAACTCGTAGTTCCTTAGCAATGAAGGTCTCACGACTGCCTCCTCTCTACCATCCACTTCCCAGGGGTGGACAACTGGGAAGCGGATTTTCTGAGCAGGCAGACCTTTCATCCCGTGGTGTGGGCTCTCCACCCAGAGGTTTTCACAATAATAACTCTCAGGTGGGGGGTTTCAGAGTTGGATCTGATGGTGTCACATCTAAACGCCAAGCTTCCAAAGTACGGTTCAAGATCAAAAAATCCACAAGCTGCTCTGATAGACGCTCTGGCGGTGCCTTGGAACTTCAGTCTGGCGTACATGTTCCCCCTGTTTGCTCTCCTTCCTCGAGTCATTGCTCGTATAAAGCAGGAGAGGGCGTCTGTGATTCTAATAGCTCCTGTCTGGCCTTGCAGGATCGGGTTCGCGGATCTGGTGAAGATGTCATCTCTTCCCCCTTGGAGGTTGCCTCTGAGGAAGGACCTTCTACTTCAGGGTCCCTTCCTCCACCCAAATCTATATTCTCTGAAGCTGACTGCTTGAAGATTGAACGCCTAGTCTTGGCTAGGCATGGTTTTTCGGAGAAAGTAATTGATACTAAGCTTCAGGCTCGTAAGCCTGTCTCCCTTAAGATTTACCATAAGGTATGGCGTAAATACCTGTATTGGTGCGAATCGAAGAATTTCTCTTGGAGTCGGGTGAGGGTTCCTCGCATTCTGTCTTTTCTTCAGGAGGGCCTAGAGAAAGGTTTGTCAGTCAGTACTCTGAATGGTCAGATTTCTGCACTGTCTTTCCTTTTGCACAAACGTCTGGCAGATCTGCCAGATGTTCAATCTTTCTTCTGTTAAGTGTGATCAGTCCACGGGTCATCATTACTTCTGGGATATTACTCCTCCCCAACAGGAAGTGCAAGAGGATTCACCCAGCAGACCTGCATATAGCTCCTCCCCTCTACGTCACTCCCAGTCATTCTCTTGCACCCAACGACTAGATAGGATGTGTGAGAGGACTATGGTGATTATACTTAGTTTTATATCTTCAATCAAAAGTTTGTTATTTTAAAATAGCACCGGAGTGTGTTATTACCTCTCTGGCAGAGTTTGAAGAAGAATCTACCAGAGTTTTGCTATGATTTTAGCCGGAGTAGTTAAGATCATATTGCTGTTCTCGGCCATCTGAGGAGTGAGGTAAACTTCAGATCAGGGGACAGCGGGCAGATGAATCTGCATAGAGGTATGTAGCAGTTTTTATTTTCTGACAATGGAATTGATGAGAAAATCCTGCCATACCGATATAATGTCATGTATGTATACTTTACACTTCAGTATTCTGGGGAATGGTACTTCACTAGAATTACACTGTAAGAAATACATAAAGCTGTTTAATAACTAGAGATTATGTTTAACGTTTTTGCTGGAATGTAAAATCGTTTTCATTTGCTGAGGTACTGTGTGAATAAATGTTTGGGCACTATTTTTCCACTTGGCAGTTGCTTAATCTGTTTTTCTGACAGTTTCTGTTCTCCCTCACTGCTGTGTGTGAGGGGGAGGGGCCGTTTTTTGGCGCTTTTTCTATGCATCAAATATTTCAGTCCGCAACTCATTGTATTCCCTGCATGATCCGGTTCATCTCTACAGAGCTCAGGGGTCTTCAAAACTTATTTTGAGGGAGGTAATTTCTCTCAGCAGAGCTGTGAGAATTATAGTTTGACTGAGATAAAAAACGTTTATTCTGTAATTTGTTTCCTGCTTTCAGAATTTGTTATCTTTGCTAATGGGATTAAACCTTTGCTAAAGTTGTGTTGTTTACAAGGATTGAGGCTATAACTGTTTCAATTTATTAATTTTCAACTGTCATAGATCTTCTGTGCTTCTTAAAGGCACAGTACATTTTAATATTATTCTAATTGAATTGTATTTCCAAGTTGCAAGTTTATTTGCTAGTGTGTTAAACATGTCTGATTCAGAGGATGATACCTGTGTCATTTGTTGCAATGCCAAAGTGGAGCCCAATAGAAATTTATGTACTAACTGTATTGATGCTACTTTAAATAAAAGTCAATCTGTACAAATTGAACAAATTTCACCAAACAACGAGGGGAGAGTTATGCCGACTAACTCGCCTCACGTGTCAGTACCTACATCTCCCGCTCAGAGGGAGGTGCGTGATATTGTAGCGCCGAGTACATCTGGGCGGCCATTACAAATCACATTACAGGATATGGCTACTGTTATGACTGAGGTTTTGGCTAAATTACCAGAACTAAGAGATAAGCGTGATCACTCTGGGGTGAGAACAGAGTGCGCTGATAATATTAGGGCCATGTCAGACACTGCGTCACAGGTGGCAGAACATGAGGACGGAGAACTTCATTCTGTGGGTGACGGTTCTGATCCAAACAGACTGGATTCAGATATTTCAAATTTTAAATTTAAACTGGAAAACCTCCGTGTATTACTAGGGGAGGTGTTAGCGGCTCTGAATGATTGTAACACAGTTGCAATACCAGAGAAAATGTGTAGGTTGGATAAATATTTTGCGGTACCGACGAGTACTGAGGTTTTTCCTATACCTAAGAGACTTACTGAAATTGTTACTAAGGAGTGGGATAGACCCGGTGTGCCGTTCTCACCACCTCCGATATTTAGAAAAATGTTTCCAATAGACGCCACCACAAGGGACTTATGGCAAACGGTCCCTAAGGTGGAGGGAGCAGTTTCTACCTTAGCTAAGCGTACCACTATCCCGGTGGAGGATAGCTGTGCTTTTTCAGATCCAATGGATAAAAAGTTAGAGGGTTACCTTAAGAAAATGTTTGTTCAACAAGGTTTTATATTGCAACCCCTTGCATGCATTGCGCCGATCACGGCTGCAGCGGCATTCTGGATTGAGTCTCTGGAAGAGAACATTGGTTCAGCTACTCTGGACGACATTACGGACAGGCTTAGAGTCCTTAAACTAGCTAATTCATTCATTTCGGAGGCCGTAGTACATCTTACTAAACTTACGGCGAAGAATTCAGGATTCGCCATTCAGGCACGCAGGGCGCTGTGGCTAAAATCCTGGTCAGCTGATGTTACTTCTAAGTCTAAATTGCTTAATATACCTTTCAAAGGGCAGACCTTATTCGGGCCCGGGTTGAAAGAGATTATCGCTGACATTACAGGAGGTAAAGGCCATGCCCTGCCTCAGGACAAAGCCAAAGCCAAGACTAGACAGTCTAATTTTCGTTCCTTTCGTAATTTCAAAGCAGGAGCAGCATCAACTTCCTCTGCACCAAAACAGGAAGGAGCTGTTGCTCGCTACAGACAAGGCTGGAAACCTAACCAGTCCTGGAACAAGGGCAAGCAGACTAGGAAACCTGCTGCTGCCCCTAAAACAGCATGAATTGAGGGCCCCCGATCCGGGATCGGATCTAGTGGGGGGCAGACTTTCTCTCTTTGCCCAGGCTTGGGCAAGAGATGTTCAGGATCCCTGGGCGCTAGAGATAATATCTCAGGGATACCTTCTGGACTTCAAATACTCTCCTCCAAGAGAGAGATTTCATCTGTCAAGATTGTCAACAATCCAGACAAAGAAAGAGGCGTTTCTATGCTGCGTACAAGAGCTCTTGTTAATGGGAGTAATCCATCCAGTTCCACGATCGGAACAGGGACAGGGGTTTTACTCAAATCTGTTTGTGGTTCCCAAAAAAGAGGGAACTTTCAGACCAATCCTGGACTTAAAGATCCTAAACAAATTCCTAAGAGTTCCATCGTTCAAGATGGAGACTATTCGGACAATTTTACCTATGATCCAAGAGGGTCAATACATGACCACTGTAGATTTAAAAGATGCTTACCTTCACATACCGATTCACAAAGATCATTATCGGTACCTAAGGTTTGCCTTCCTAGACAGGCATTACCAGTTTGTGGCTCTTCCATTCGGATTGGCTACAGCTCCAAGAATCTTCACAAAGGTTCTGGGTGCTCTTCTGGCGGTACTAAGACCGCGGGGAATCTCGGTAGCTCCATACCTAGACGACATTCTGATACAAGCTTCAAGCTTTCAAACTGCCAAGTCTCATACAGAGTTAGTGCTGGCATTTCTAAGGTCACATGGATGGAAGGTGAACGAAAAGAAAAGTTCACTCGTTCCACTCACAAGAGTTCCCTTCCTGGGGACTCTTATAGATTCTGTAGAAATGAAGATTTACCTGACAGAGGACAGGCTAACAAGACTTCAAAGTGCTTGCCGCACCCTTCATTCCATTCAACACCCGTCAGTGGCTCAATGCATGGAGGTAATCGGCTTAATGGTAGCGGCAATGGACATAGTACCCTTTGCACGCTTACACCTCAGACCACTGCAACTGTGCATGCTAAGTCAGTGGAATGGGGATTACTCAGACTTATCCCCTTCTCTGAATCTGGATCAAGAGACCAGAAATTCTCTTCTATGGTGGCTTTCTCGGCCACATCTGTCCAGGGGGATGCCATTCAGCAGACCAGACTGGACAATTGTAACAACAGACGCCAGCCTTCTAGGTTGGGGTGCCGTCTGGAATTCTCTGAAGGCTCAGGGACAATGGAGTCAGGAGGAGAGTCTCCTGCCAATAAACATTCTGGAATTGAGAGCAGTTCTCAATGCCCTCCTGGCTTGGCCCCAGTTGACAACTCGGGGGTTCATCAGGTTTCAGTCGGACAACATCACGACTGTAGCTTACATCAACCATCAGGGAGGGACAAGAAGCTCCCTAGCTATGATGGAAGTATCAAAGATAATTCGCTGGGCAGAGTCTCACTCTTGCCACCTGTCAGCAATCCACATCCCGGGAGTGGAGAACTGGGAGGCGGATTTCTTAAGTCGTCAGACTTTTCATCCGGGGGAGTGGGAACTTCATCCGGAGGTCTTTGCCCAAATACTTCGAAGTTGGGGCAAACCAGAGATAGATCTCATGGCGTCTCGACAGAACGCCAAGCTTCCTCGTTACGGGTCCAGATCCAGGGATCCAGGAGCAGTCCTGATAGATGCTCTGACAGCACCTTGGGACTTCAGGATGGCTTACGTGTTTCCACCCTTCCCGTTGCTTCCTCGATTGATTGCCAGAATCAAACAAGAGAGAGCATCAGTGATTCTAATAGCACCGGCGTGGCCACGCAGGACTTGGTATGCAGACCTGGTGGACATGTCATCCTGTCCACCTTGGTCTCTACCTCTGAAACAGGACCTTCTGATACAGGGTCCCTTCAAACATCAAAATCTAACTTCTCTGAAGCTGACTGCTTGGAAATTGAACGCTTGATTTTATCAAGACGTGGATTTTCTGAGTCAGTTATTGATACCTTAATACAGGCTAGGAAACCTGTTACCAGAAAGATTTACCATAAGATATGGCGTAAATACCTATATTGGTGTGAATCCAAAGGTTACTCTTGGAGTAAGGTTAGGATTCCTAGGATATTGTCTTTTCTACAAGAAGGTTTAGAAAAGGGTTTATCTGCTAGTTCATTAAAGGGACAGATCTCAGCTCTGTCCATTCTGTTACACAAACGTCTGTCAGAAGTTCCTGACGTCCAGGCTTTTTGTCAGGCTTTGGCCAGAATTAAGCCTGTGTTTAAAACTGTTGCTCCACCATGGAGTTTAAATGTTTTACAGGGCGTTCCGTTTGAACCCCTTCATTCCATTGATATAAAGTTGTTATCTTGGAAAGTTCTATTTTTAATGGCTATTTCCTCGGCTCGAAGAGTCTCTGAATTATCAGCCTTACATTGTGATTCTCCTTATTTGATTTTTCATTCGGATAAGGTAGTCCTGCGTACTAAACCTGGGTTCTTACCTAAGGTAGTTACTAACAGGAATATCAATCAAGAGATTGTTGTTCCTTCTTTATGCCCAAATCCTTCTTCAAAGAAGGAACGTCTACTGCACAACCTGGATGTAGTCCGTGCTCTAAAATTTTACTTACAGGCAACTAAGGAATTTCGACAAACGTCTTCTCTGTTTGTCATTTACTCTGGGCAGAGGAGAGGTCAAAAAGCTTCCGCTACCTCTCTTTCTTTTTGGCTTCGTAGCATAATTCGTTTAGCTTATGAGACTGCTGGACAGCAGCCTCCTGAAAGAATTACAGCTCATTCTACTAGAGCTGTGGCTTCCACTTGGGCCTTCAAGAATGAGGCCTCTGTTGAACAGATTTGCAAGGCTGCAACTTGGTCTTCGCTTCATACTTTTTCCAAATTTTACAAATTTGACACTTTTGCTTCATCTGAGGCTATTTTTGGGAGAAAGGTTCTTCAGGCAGTGGTTCCTTCTGTATAAAGAGCCTGCCTATCCCTCCCGTCATCCGTGTACTTTTGCTTTGGTATTGGTATCCCAGAAGTAATGATGACCCGTGGACTGATCACACTTAACAGAAGAAAACATAATTTATGCTTACCTGATAAATTCCTTTCTTCTGTAGTGTGATCAGTCCACGGCCCGCCCGGTTTTTAAGGCAGGTAAATATTTTTTAATTTATACTCCAGTCACCACTTCACCCTTGGCTTTTCCTTTCTCGTTGGTCCTTGGTCGAATGACTGGGAGTGACGTAGAGGGGAGGAGCTATATGCAGCTCTGCTGGGTGAATCCTCTTGCACTTCCTGTTGGGGAGGAGTAATATCCCAGAAGTAATGATGACCCGTGGACTGATCACACTACAGAAGAAAGGAATTTATCAGGTAAGCATAAATTATGTTTTTGTTCAGGCCTTGCTCAGAATCAGTCCTGTGTTTAAACCTGTTGCTCCTCTCTGGAGCCTTAACCTTGTTTTTAAAGTTTTGCTACAGGCTCCGTTTGAGCCTATGCATTCTGTTGGTATTAAGTTATCGTGTTTCTAATTGCTATTTTGTCTACTCGCAACTTTTGGCTCTACAGTGTGATTCCCCTTACCTTATTTCTCCAACATAGGTGTGTCCGGTCCACGGCGTCATCCTTACTTGTGGGATATTCTCCTCCCCAACAGGAAATGGCAAAGAGCCCAGCAAAGCTGGTCACATGATCCCTCCTAGACTCCGCCTTCCCCAGTCATTCTCTTTGCCGTTGTACAGGCAACATCTCCACGGAGATGGCTTAGAGTTTTTTGGTGTTTAACTGTAGTTTTTATTATTCAATCAAGAGTTTGTTATTTTAAAATAGTGCTGGTATGTACTATTTACTCTGAAACAGAAAGGTGATGAAGATTTCTGTTTGTAAGAGGAAAATGATTTTAGCAACCGTTACTAAAATCGATGGCTGTTTCCACACAGGACTGTTGAGAGGAATTAACTTCAGTTGGGGGAAACAGTGAGCAGACTTTTGCTGCTTGAGGTATGACACATTTCTAACAAGACGATGTAATGCTGGAAGCTGTCATTTTCCCTATGGGATCCGGTAAGCCATTTTTATTACATAAGAAAAAAAAAGGGCTTCACAAGGGCTTTTAAGACTGTAGACATTTTCTGGGCTAAAACGATTGATATATAAGCATATTTTAATACTTCATAGCTTTGAGGAATTATTTTATTCTTGGGAATTATGTAAAATAACCGGCAGGCACTGTATTGGACACCTTATCCTCTAGGGGCTTTCCCTAATCATAGGCAGAGCCTCATTTTCGCGCCTCTATTGCGCACTTGTTTTTGGGAAGCATGACATGCAGATGCATGTGTGAGGAGCTCTGATACACAGAAAAGACTTTCTGAAGGCGTCATTTGGTATCGTATTCCCCTTTGGGCTTGGTTGGGTCTCAGCAAAGCAGATACCAGGGACTGTAAAGGGGTTAAATATAAAAACGGCTCCGGTTCCGTTATTTTAAGAGTTAAAGCTTTCAAATTTGGTGTGCAATACTTTTAAGGCTTTAAGACACTGTGGTGAAATTTTGGTGAATTTTGAACAATTCCTTCATACTTTTTCACATTTGCAGTAATAAAGTGTGTTCAGTTTAAAATTTAAAGTGACAGTAACGGTTTTATTTTAAAAGTTTTTTGTACTTTGTTATCAAGTTTATGCCTGTTTAACATGTCTGAACTACCAGATAGACTGTGTTCTGTATGTGGGGAAGCCAAGGTTCCTTCTCATTTAAATAGATGTGATTTATGTGACACAAAATTTAGAGAAAATGATGCCCAAGATGATTCCTCAAGTGAGGGGAGTAAGCATGGTACTGCATCATCCCCTCCTTCGTCTACACCAGTCTTGCCCACACAGGAGGCCCCTAGTACATCTAGTGCGCCAATACTCCTTACTATGCAACAATTAACGGCTGTAATGGATAATTCTATCAAAAACGTTTTAGCCAAAATGCCCACTTATCAGCGAAAGCGCGACTGCTCTGTTTTAGAAAATACTGAAGAGCATGAGGACGCTGATGATATTGGTTCTGAAGTGCCCCTACACCAGTCTGAGGGGGCCAGGGAGGTTTTGTCTGAGGGAGAAATTTCAGATTCAGGGAAAATTTCTCAACAAGCTGAACCTGATGTGATTACATTTAAATTTAAATTGGAACATCTCCGCGCCCTGCTTAAGGAGGTGTTATCTACTCTGGATGATTGTGAGAATTTGGTCATTCCAGAGAAATTATGTAAAATGGACAAGTTCCTAGAGGTCCCGGGGCCCCCCGAAGCTTTTCCTATACCCAAGCGGGTGGCGGACATTGTAAATAAAGAATGGGAAAGGCCCGGCATACCTTTCGTCCCTCCCCCTATATTTAAGAAATTGTTTCCTATGGTCGACCCCAGAAAGGACTTATGGCAAACAGTCCCCAAGGTCGAGAGGGCGGTTTCTACTCTAAACAAACGCACCACTATACCTATAGAAGATAGTTGTGCTTTCAAAGATCCTATGGATAAAAAATTAGAGGGTTTGCTTAAAAAGATGTTTGTTCAGCAAGGTTACCTTCTACAACCAATTTCATGCATTGTTCCTGTCACTACAGCAGCGTGTTTCTGGTTCGATGAACTAGAAAAGGCGCTCAATAAAGATTCTTCTTATGAGGAGATTTTGGACAGAATTCATGCTCTCAAATTGGCTAACTCTTTCACCCTAGACGCCACTTTGCAATTGGCTAGATTAGCGGCGAAAAATTCTGGGTTTGCTATTGTGGCGCGCAGAGCGCTTTGGCTAAAATCTTGGTCAGCGGATGCGTCTTCCAAGAACAAATTGCTTAACATTCCTTTCAAGGGGAAAACGCTGTTTGGCCCTGACTTGAAAGAGATTATTTCTGATATCACTGGGGGCAAGGGCCACGCCCTTCCTCAGGATAGGTCTTTCAAGGCCAAAAATAAACCTAATTTTCGTCCCTTTCGCAGAAACGGACCAGCCCCAAGTGCTACGTCCTCTAAGCAAGAGGGTAATACTTCTCAAGCCAAGCCAGCCTGGAGGCCAATGCAAGGCTGGAACAAAGGAAAGCAGGCCAAGAAACCTGCCACTGCTACCAAGACAGCATGAGATGTTGGCCCCCGATCCGGGACCGGATCTGGTGGGGGGCAGACTCTCTCTCTTCGCTCAGGCTTGGGCAAGAGATGTTCTGGATCCTTGGGCGCTAGAAATAGTCTCCCAAGGTTATCTTCTGGAATTCAAGGGGCTTCCCCCAAGGGGGAGGTTCCACAGGTCTCAATTGTCTTCAGACCACATAAAAAAACAGGCATTCTTACATTGTGTAGAAGACCTGTTAAAAATGGGAGTGATTCATCCTGTTCCATTAGGAGAACAAGGGATGGGGTTCTACTCCAATCTGTTCGTGGTTCCCAAAAAAGAGGGAACATTCAGACCAGTCTTAGATCTCAAGATCCTAAACAAGTTTCTCAAGGTTCCATCGTTCAAAATGGAAACCATTCGAACAATTCTTCCTTCCATCCAGGAAGGTCAATTCATGACCACGGTGGATTTAAAGGATGCGTATCTACATATTCCTATCCACAAGGAACATCATCGGTTCCTAAGGTTCGCATTTCTGGACAAGCATTACCAGTTTGTGGCACTTCCGTTCGGATTAGCCACTGCTCCAAGAATTTTCACAAAGGTACTAGGGTCCCTTCTAGCGGTGCTAAGACCAAGGGGCATTGCAGTAGTACCTTACTTGGACGACATTCTGATTCACGCGTCGTCCCTTCCACAAGCAAAGGCTCACACGGACATTGTCCTGGCCTTTCTCAGATCTCATGGGTGGAAAGTGAACGTAGAAAAAAGTTCTCTATCTCCGTCAACAAGGGTTCCCTTCTTGGGAACAATAATAGACTCCTTAGAAATGAGGATTTTTCTGACAGAGGCCAGAAAATCAAAACTTCTAAACTCTTGTCAAGTACTTCATTCTGTTCCTCTTCCTTCCATAGCGCAGTGCATGGAAGTAATAGGTTTGATGGTAGCGGCAATGGACATAGTTCCTTTTGCGCAAATTCATCTAAGACCATTACAACTGTGCATGCTCAGTCAGTGGAATGGGGATTATACAGACTTGTCTCCGACGATACAAGTAGATCAGAGGACCAGAGATTCACTCCGTTGGTGGTAGTCCCTGGACAACCTGTCACAGGGGATGAGCTTCCGCAGACCAGAGTGGGTCATTGTCACGACCGACGCCAGTCTGGTGGGCTGGGGCGCGGTCTGGGGACCCCTGAAAGCTCAGGGTCTTTGGTCTCGGGAAGAATCTCTTCTCCCGATAAATATTCTGGAACTGAGAGCGATATTCAATGCTCTCAAGGCTTGGCCTCAGCTAGCAAAGGCCAAATTCATACGGTTTCAATCAGACAACATGACGACTGTTGCGTACATCAACCATCAGGGGGGAACAAGGAGTTCCCTGGCGATGGAAGAAGTGACCAAAATCATTCAATGGGCGGAGACTCACTCGACATTTCATCCGGGGGAGTGGGAACTCCATCCGGAAATCTTTGCCCAAATTACTCAGTTGTGGGGCATTCCAGACATGGATCTGATGGCCTCTCGTCAGAACTTCAAGGTTCCTTGCTACGGGTCCAGATCCAGGGATCCCAAGGCGACTCTAGTAGATGCACTAGTAGCACCTTGGACCTTCAAACTAGCTTATGTATTCCCGCCGTTTCCTCTCATCCCCAGGCTGGTAGCCAGGATCAATCAGGAGAGGGCATCGGTGATCTTGATAGCTCCTGCGTGGCCACGCAGGACTTGGTATGCAGACCTGGTGTATATGTCATCGGCTCCACCATGGAAGCTACCTTTGAGACGGGACCTTCTTGTTCAAGATCCGTTCGAACATCCGAATCTGGTCTCACTCCAACTGACTGCCTGGAGATTGAACGCTTGATCTTATCAAAGCGAGGGTTCTCGGATTCTGTCATTGATACTCTTGTTCAGGCCAGAAAGCCTGTAACTAGAAAAATCTACCACAAAATATGGAAAAAATATATCTGTTGGTGTGAATCTAAAGGATTCCCTTGGGACAAGATAAAAATTCCTAAGATTCTATCCTTTCTTCAAGAAGGTTTGGAGAAAGGATTATCTACAAGTTCTTTGAAGGGACAGATTTCTGCTTTATCTGTGTTACTTCACAAAAAGCTGGCAGCTGTGCCAGATGTTCAAGCCTTTGTTCAGGCTCTGGTTAGAATCAAGCCTGTTTACAAACCTTTGACTCCTCCTTGGAGTCTCAATTTAGTTCTTTCAGTTCTTCAGGGGGTTCCGTTTGAACCCTTACATTCCGTTGATATTAAGTTATTATCTTGGAAAGTTTTGTTTTTGGTTGCAATTTCTTCTGCTAGAAGAGTTTCAGAATTATCTGCTCTGCAGTGTTCTCCTCCTTATCTGGTGTTCCATGCAGATAAGGTGCGTACTAAACCTGGTTTTCTTCCGAAAGTTGTTTCTAACAAAAACATTAACCAGGAGATAGTCGTGCCTTCTTTGTGTCCGAATCCAGTTTCAAAGAAGGAACGTTTGTTGCACAATTTGGATGTAGTTCGTGCTTTAAAATTCTATCTAGATGCTACAAAGGATTTTAGACAAACATCTTCCTTGTTTGTTGTTTATTCTGGTAAAAGGAGAGGTCAAAAAGCAACTTCTACCTCTCTCTCCTTTTGGCTTAAAAGCATCATCAGATTGGCTTACGAGACTGCCGGACGGCAGCCTCCTGAAAGAATCACAGCTCATTCCACTAGGGCTGTGGCTTCCACATGGGCCTTCAAGAACGAGGCTTCTGTTGATCAGATATGTAAGGCAGCGACTTGGTCTTCACTGCACACTTTTACTAAATTTTACAAATTTGATACTTTTGCTTCTTCTGATGCTATTTTTGGGAGAAAGGTTTTGCAAGCCGTGGTGCCTTCCATCTAGGTGACCTGATTTGCTCCCTCCCTTCATCCGTGTCCTAAAGCTTTGGTATTGGCTCCCACAAGTAAGGATGACGCCGTGGACCGGACACACCTATGTTGGAGAAAACAGAATTTATGTTTACCTGATAAATTACTTTCTCCAACGGTGTGTCCGGTCCACGGCCCGCCCTGGTTTTTTAATCAGGTCTGATAATTTATTTTCTTTAACTACAGTCACCACGGTATCATATGATTTCTCCTATGCAAATATTCCTCCTTTACGTCGGTCGAATGACTGGGGAAGGCGGAGCCTAGGAGGGATCATGTGACCAGCTTTGCTGGGCTCTTTGCCATTTCCTGTTGGGGAGGAGAATATCCCACAAGTAAGGATGACGCCGTGGACCGGACACACCGTTGGAGAAAGTAATTTATCAGGTAAACATAAATTCTGTTTTTTCATGCGGATAAGACGGTCCTTCTTACTAAATTGGGATTTCTTCCCAAAGTGGTATCGGATCGCAACATCAATCAAGAAATTGTTGTTCTTTCCTTTTTGTCCGAATCCTTCTTCTCAGAAGGAACATCTGTTACACAACCTGGATGTTGTGCGTGCTCTAAAATTTTATCTACAAGCAACTAAAGATTTTCGTCAGTCTACTGCCCTGTTGGTTTTTTTGCTGGTAAGCATAAGGGTCAGAAGACCACTTCTACTGCTCTTTCTCTCTGGTTGAGAAGTGTTATCCGATTAGCATATGAGACAGCTGGACAACAGCCTCCTGTGAGAATTACGGCTCATTCCACTAGGGCTGTCTCTTTTTCTTGGGCTTTCAAAAATAAAGCATCTGTGGAGCAAATCTGCAAGGTGGCCACTTGGTCGTCATTGCATACTTTTTCCAAATTCTACAAATTTGATTCTTTTGCCTCATTCTTCAAGCGGTGGTGCCTTCTGTTTAGGTCCGCCTGTATTGTTCTACCTCCCTTTCATTCCGTGTCCTCTAGCTTGGGTATTGGTTCCCACTAGTAATTGGAATAAAATCGTGAACTCTCCATGCCATAGGAAAGAAAACAAAATTTATGCTTACCTGATAAATTTCTTTCCGGGCATGGAGAGTCCACGACCCGCCCTTGTTTACATTTAAGACGTCAGAATTTTGGTATAAACCTCAGGCACCTCTATACCCTTGTGTTATCTTCTTTTTCCATTTTCCTTCGGCCGAATGACTGGGGATTATGGGTAAGGGAAGTGACACTTAACAGCTCTGCTAGGGTGCTCTTTGCCTCCTGCTTGCCAGGAGTTGAATATCCCACTAGTAATTGGAAGGGAATTGTGGACTCTCCATGCCCGGAAATAAATACTTTTATCAGGTAAGCATAAATTTAGTTTTTTACTCTTTCTAGGCTTGTGTTAAAGGGACATTAAACCCCAAAAAATTATTTCAAGATGCAGATAGAGAATACAATTTTAAAAAACATTCCAAGTTACTTCTATTGTCTAATTTGCTTCATTGTTTAGATATCCTTTGTTGAAGAAATAGCAATGCACATGGGTGAGCCAATCATACGAGGCATCTATGTGCAGCCACCAATAAGCAGCTACTGATCCTATCTAGATATGCTTTTCAGCAAAGGATATCAGGAGAGTGAAGCAAATTAGATAATAGAAGTAAATTGGAAAGTTGTTTAAAATTGTATTCTCCATCCGAATCATGAAAGAAATTTTTTGGGTTTAATGTCCCTTTAAAAGTGCAAATAAAGAAAATCTGTGACGTGTTAGCATTTTATTATTGCACTATTGCTTGCGTATAACATAGCAGAAAACTTTGGGTGAGCCAATGAAAGAGTAATAATGGCCAGTTAGATCCCAGTAGCGCATTGCTGCTCCGGAGCCTAACTAGGTATGCTTTTTAACAAAGGATACCAAGAGAACAAAGTACATTTAATAATAAAAGTAAATATCTCTTTATTCACTGTTTACCTCTGTGATTACCTTGTATCTAAGCCTCTGCAGACTGACCCTTTATTTCAGTTCTTTTGACAGACTTGCAAACTCCACGGAAATGAGCACAATGTTATCTATATAGCCCACATGAAATAGTGCTGTATAGTTGTGAAAACAATTCAAAATGCACTGAGATGAGAGGCGACCTTCAAGGGTTTAGAAATTATTTATGAGCCTACCTAGATTTCAACACAAAATACCAAGAGAACAAAGCAAATTTGATGATAAATTTAAATTGGACAATTGTTTAAAGGGACACTGAACCCAATTTTTTTCTTTTGTGATTCAGATAGAGCATGCAATTTTAAGCAACTTTCTAATTGACTCCTATTATCAAATTGTCTTCATTCTCTTGGTATCTTTATTTGAAATGCATAAATGTAAGTTTAGATGCCGGCCCATTTTTGGTGAACAAACTGGGTTGTTCTTGCTGATTGGTGGATAAATTCACCCACCAATAAACAAGTGCTTTCCATGGTGCTGAACCAAAAAAATAGCTTGGATGCCTTCTTTTTCAAATAAAGAAAACAAGAGAACGAAGAATAATTGATAATAGGTGTAAATTAGAAAGTTGCTTAAAATTGCATGCTCTATCTGAATCACAAAAGAAAAATTTTTGGGTTCAGTGTCCCTTTAAAATTACATGCTTTATCTGAGTCATGAAAGTGTACACCAATTTCATATAACTGCATGTAATATACATTACTATAAAGATGAATGTGCACAAATACTGATTTAAAAATCCAGTATAAAACCTTTTCAAAACGTACTTAGAAGTTCCCAGTTTAGCACTGTTTATGAGGTTAGGCTGGGGCACCCAGTGAAAGGGGCTGGGGAAACAGGAACAGCAGACCCCCCCCTGCATATGAAAAAACAGATTATACAGAAGATTGTTATACAGATTATTCAGAAGCTGCAGGAATCTGTATACATCTAAAACTTTTGTGCTTGTTTAGAAGGCTGAAAATCAGCACAATGTTATTAAAAAATAAGCAAAACAATACAGGTAGCCCTCAGTTTACTCGGGGTTAGGTTCCAGGAGGAATGGTTGTAAATTGAAACAGTTGTAAATTGAAACCCAGTTTATAATGTAAGTCAATGGGAAGTGAGGGAGTTAGGTTCCAGGCCCCTCCCAAAATTGACATAAGTAACACCTAATACATTATTTTTAAAGCTTTGAAATGAAGACTTTAAATGCTAAACAGCATTATAAACCTAATTATATAGCTTGTATCATAATCAAACTAAGTTTAACCTTTTAACGCCGTTATGCCGTTCTATTCCGTCATAATTACACTGGGCTTTAAAGCCGTTATGACGGAATAGAACGTCATAACAAACGGCTGTCCTGAAGCCTTCTGTGCTTCTAGGACTTGATCGCGGTCTAGAGGGCGTTCCTAGGGTTGTAGGGACGCCCCCCAGATGCGATCCAATAATTGAAATCTCGCAATCGTATGCACGATCGCGTAGTTTCAATTTGTCTACATCAGAACAGGTGTTCCGATGTAGGCACTTTCACCCTGTCACTAAAGGGTTAATGAACAAAAACATTTGCTAACAGCACCTAATTAAATAATCACACAACAGACTGCATCATCATCAAATTAAGTTTAATGAACAAAAACTTTTTTCTCTTGTTAAGTGTAGTCAGTCCACGGGTCATCCATTACTTATGGAATATATCTCTTCCTAACAGGAAGCTGCAAGAGGATCACCCAAGCAAAGCTGCTACATAGCTCCTCCCCTCACATGTCATATTCAGTCATTCTCTTGCAGCCTAACTAAAGATAGGTCGCTGTGAGAGGTCTGTGGTGTTTTTTAACTTAGTTTATTTCTACAATCAAAAGTTTGTTATTTTAAGTGGCACCGGAGTGTGCTGTTTATTCTCAGGCAGCATTAGAAGAAGAATCTGCCTGCGTTTTCTATGATCTTAGCAGACGTAACTAAGATCTACTGGCTGTTCTCATCTGAGGAGTGAGGTAACTTCAGAGAAGGGGAATAGCATGCAGGGCCCCCCTGCAAATGAGGTATGTGCAGTAATTGGAATGGAATTGACTGAGAAAATACTGCTGATACCAATGTAAAGTAAGTTCAGCCTTAAATGCAGTGATAGCGACTGGTATTAGGCTGATGAGCGTGTGTACACTGAATGTATTTTTCTAAGGAATGGAATTGACTCTGAAAATACTGTTAATACTGAAATAATGTATGAGCCTTAACTGCAGTAAAAGCGACTGGTAGCAGGCTTATTAATAACAATTCATAACTTTTCAAATGTATGTTTAAAACGTTTACTGGCATGTTAATCGTTTTTTGTGAGGTACTTGGTGATAAAACTTATTGGGGCATGATTTTTACCACATGGCCATCTTTGTTTTCTGCATAGAAACAGTTTTCTGAGCTTCCCCACTGTTGTAATATGAGTGGGAGGGGCCTATTTTAGCGCTTTTTTGCGCAGTACAAATTCAGTCACAATCTGTCTACTTCATCCTCCATGATCCAGATCGTCTCTAGAGAGCTC